>NW_028120038.1:0-217000 GCF_965119305.1 Pelophylax lessonae | reverse complement strand
GTAGGACTACTCAAAATTGGCTATTATATTTTTACATTCCTTAAATACCACATGCCTGGAACATAAAAGGTTTTTTTTTTTTTTTTCAAAAATCATACTTGCTTATGTAGATGCAGCCTTAGTCCTCTCCTGCTGGCTCGAAGACTTAGAACCAAGCGATCAAAGACTGCAGATCGCTCAGTTCTCAGAGCTCCGTGAGCAGAGAGCTGGTGACTGTCGGCCAACTGACTCTTTGCTCTGTTGGGACCACAAACAGCACAGTCCAGGGGGGTAGAGCAGAGTTCAGATGCGATGTGTAGAGATATATATATATATATATATATATATATATATATATATATATATATATATATATATATATTGGCATACAGCTCATGAAAAACCCAAATTCCTATCTCAAAAAATTAGCATATTTCATCCGACCAATAAAAAAAAGTGTTTTTAATACAAAAAAAGTCAACCTTCAAATAATTATGTTCAGTTATGCACTCAATACTTGGTCGGGAATCCTTTTGCAGAAATGACTGCTTCAATGCGGCGTGGCATGGAGGCAATCAGCCTGTGGCACTGCTGAGGTGTTATGGAGGCCCAGGATGCTTCGATAGCGGCCTTGAGCTCACCCGGAGTGCTGGGTCTTGCGTCTCTCAACTTTCTCTTCACAACATCACAGATTCTCTATGGGGTTCAGGTCAGGAGAATTGGCAGGCCAAATGAGCACAGTAATACCATTGTCAGTAAACCATTTACCAGTGGTTTTGGCACTGTGAGCAGGTGCCAGATCGTGCTGAAAAATTAAATCTTCATCTCCATAAAGCTTTTCAGCAGATGGAAGCATGAAGTGCTCCAAAATCTCCTGATGGCTAGCTGCATTGACCCTGCCCTTGATAAAACACAGTGGACCAACACCAGTAGCTGACATGGCACCCCAGACCATCACTGACTGTGGGTACTTGACACTGGACTTCAGGCATTTTGGCATTTCCCTCTCCCCAGTCTTCCTCCAGACTCTGGTACCTTGATTTCCGAATGACATGCAAAATTTGCTTTCATCCGAAAAAAGTAATTTGGACCACTGAGCAACAGTCCAGTGCTGCTTCTCTGTAGCCCAGGTCAGGCCCTTCTGCCGCTGTTTCTGGTTCAAAAGTGGCTTGACCTGGGGAATGCAGCACCTGTAGCCCATTTCCTGCACACGCCTGTACACGGTGGCTCTAGATGTTTCTACTCCAGACTCAGTCCACTGCTTCCGCAGTTCACCCAAGGTCTGGAATCGGTCCTTCTCCACAATCTTCCTCAGGGTCTGGTCACCTCTTCTCATTGTGCAGCGTTTTCTGCCACACTTTTTCCTTCCCACAGACTTCCCACTGAGGTGCCTTGATACAGCACTCTGGGAACAGCCTATTCGTTCAGAAATGTTTTTCTGTGTCTTACCCTCTTGCTTGAGGGTGTCAATGATGGCCTTCTGGACAGCAGTCAGGTCGGCAGTCTTACCCATGATTGCGGTTTTGAGTAATGAACCAGGCTGGGAGTTTTTAAAAGCCTCAGGAATCTTTTGCAGGTGTTTAGAGTTAATTAGTTGATTCAGATGATTAGGTTAATGGCTCGTTTAGAGAACCTTTTCATGATATGCTAATTTTTTGAGATGGGAATTTTGGGTTTTCATGAGCTGTATGCCAAAATCATCAATATTAAAACAATAAAAGGCTTGCACTACTTCAGTTGTGTGTAATAAATCTAAAATATATGAAAGTCTAATGTTTATCAGTACATTACAGAAAATAATGAACTTTATCACAATATGCTAATTTTTTGAGAGGGACCTGTGTATATATGTATGTGTGTGTGTGTGTGTGTGTGTGTGTAACAGATCCCCAATACTTGGACCAAGTATTTTGGTCTTGGGTCTCCAGACTCTCACGTGATGCAGTGACCTGGGACCTCAATTCCCCCCAAACATTAGCCTAAGCTCAATGAAGGGTAAAACAAAAGACACTTTATTCACCTACTCACTTCCAATATATACAGTTTTAGGTGCTTGATTACATCATGCAAATGTATTGTATACAGAACATAATTAACATACCTGGCCATCTGGACAGAAACAGGTGAATGACATTGCAGGCTCAGACAGGATTAGCATTATCATATTGACTCCACAAACAACCAGCCCAAACATAGCTGAATACACTTTCCTAGAAATGTGAACACACTTAACCTCTAAACAGATGAAAGCAGAAGACGTAGGCTCTGACTGCCCGTCTCCATTTTCAACACACCTTATTATAACTGTCAATACACATCCCCACAGTAGACATCATTAGCATCTCTTTAGTCTCTCAATGTGTGGAGAAGTCCTCTGCGGCAACAGGCCACTTTAGGCCTGTAACATTGATCCCAGTCTGTATCTTGGGGTGACATGGATTTGAGTCCAAAGCAACACTACTCCCATGGTCCTCCAGCATATACCCCCACACAGAGGTGCACTCCCCTACAAGCCAGGGCCCGTAGTCCGTGGGCAGGAGGCTGGCCTCCACACTCCTCCAGTAGCCCATGGCACCTGTCACACTAATATATATATATATATATATATATATATATATATATATATATATATATATATATATATATATATATATATATATATATATATATACACCCTCCAAGGTAGGTGCTAGGTAAAGTATAGTCTTACCAGCAGGGCCATGATTTTCAGCTAGGCTTGTATGTCTTCCCAGGTGTGCCTGTTGTGTTGGGGAGTCTCCCCATTGTGTCCCAATGAGGGCTCTCATTTGGGCAGCGGATGAAACCTGACCAATAGCACACCTGGGCTTGTATCCATCCTGGAAGGGCAGATTCTGCCGCAGAGCATTCTGGGAAGGGTTATAAGTCTGTGGGGAGCACATGACAGATTGTCTTTGGCAGGAAGCAGAGTCCCAGGAGAGAGGCGATAGGTGTCTCTCCTCCTATCAGGAGGAATCAGGTGTCTCAGGCAGCTTGCCTGAGGGGATACAGGGCTGAGCTGCAGGAGAGGATCCAGTGTGCTGAGGACCAGTGGAGCTGTGAGGGGTCGAGTTTTGGGAAAGCATTCCCAGTCACGAGTACTGTAAACTGCCCCTGGGGGTCTGCCTAGCAGAGGGGGCCACTATGGAGAAGGTCAGAGGGATCCAGGAGCTAGCTAGCTGGTGCAGGAGCAAAATAAAGGGGTGCCAGTGGTTGGGCCCTGAAGTGCAGAGTGTAAAGTGCAGTGTTTACAGTGTTAGGAGTTGCTGCAGCATTACAAGAGATTACCTCGGTCAGTGAAGACTACAGGGAGTGCTTTAAAGGACTTTTGAGCTGTGAGGAAGTGGCAGAAGTCAAGTTTAAGTTCACCGACAGTGAGTCAGATTCTCGAGCGCCTATGGGCGTTGACCGGCATTCAGCCAGCGTCAAGCCAGCCCTTAAAGGCATTTTTCTAATTTCACCCTTTCAGGACGGCCTACATATGAGAGATTGTGGCTCCACCCTACAGGAAACACAACTAATTTGCAGCTGTTAAAAAGGTCCCACCCATCCTTGAGCTTCAGTTCAGTTGTGTTTCCAACCTTACACCGGAACGTTTGTTTTTTTTCTCTGACCTGAAGGCAAAGGAGTGTCTGATAGGTACCCCTGTAAGATGGGTACGGATGGCCTATGAGAGGTTCCTCCCTATCTGTGTCCTGGAAACAGGAACTTACAGGTCGCCAAACATGTCGGGTAGTCTGTTACCTTAAGGAGAAGGTCCCTCCATACCTGTTGTCTCTGCAGGAAGAGTCTCTTCCATTGCTCCTCTATTGCTGGATGGTAAGAATTTCGAATTTCCCGCCAAAGAGCGTACCTCAAGCCTCGCTGTGAAGACCGGAAGTTCCGGTCAGAAGAGGAGGAGCGAGCAGTACCCGGCAGGAAGCTCGAGAGGGAGGAGACGCCGGATCCACGAGCACTCATGGCAGAGTCTCCAGCTACGAAGGGGCTGAAACACCCCAAAGAGACTCGAACGACCGCACTTCCCACAGAGGAGAAAGCGGCAGTGCACGTGGCTGCAGGCAACTCAGAAAAAACGGGTAAGTGACTACAGCGGTGGCGGGGCCGACTGCTGTCTATAGGAGACAGTTGTTGTGGAATTTTTCTCAGGTACAAAATACCTGTTACCTGTTAGTCAGTGATACCAAATCAGACAATATATAGCTATATATATAATGAGATCAGACAAGACTCAAGATGGCTGAATCATAGTGACCTGATTTATTACAGCATTTCTGGAGTTTAAATATACTCAGAAATGGGTTTGTCATTACAATCTGACGTACAAGAAATGGGTTGTTATTAACATCTTTTGTCCAATCAAAGTTAACAACTAATTATAGTAAGCATTATGTCAATCTAGATCGTGATTCTCTGTCATCAGGGAAAATTTCTTGGTGACGCACAATAAAAGTTCCAAAGGGGCTTTTTAGAAGATATTATTGGCTTTGTGGTCAGCTGTCCAGACAGAGTTGATATTCTGAGAGATAGGGAATTTCCACTGTTTCGGTCATCTGATATATTCTTAGCCTTTGCAAGCTCAGTGACACATGTAAAGAAATCAAAGTAAAATGAGATTAACTCAAAAGACATTTTGTTTAAGATAACCATTCTAAATGCCAGTCAAGGCATCCTGTAAAAGCCAATAAGGTATCCAGAAAATGCGAGATAGGTATGCCACGACAGTCATGCCTTTTTCTTTCCTGATTGAGCAGCCGCAGTGTTAGACTAAATATGTCTGTTGCAAACAAATGTTTTCTCTTCTTGTGTCTATGCACAGGTCTTCCAGCTACACAGGAGGCCCCTGCCAGACCAGACCCCCATCTAACACCAGCACTAACATGACTAGAAAGTGTGGTAACTGTGGGAATAAGTTGTCGAGGTCTTACTTAAAGCCATTGTGCCATACATGTATTAATAAATTGGCAGGGCAAGAAGCATCTGTTTTAATGAAAGGTTTCCTTAAATCAATGCAGGATGAGATGTTGGCTACTATTCAGTCATTTAGGACTGCAGCAGCTATCACTCAGACCCCAACACAGACAGAGGAAATATCAAGGGATAGTTTATCCTCCCAGGATAGTGTGTGGTCAAGAGGACCCTCTTCTCTCTTGTCAGGATCCCAACCCATTCCCTCATCACAAGTTAGGGAGGAGGAGGATCCAGGGGAAGGCACCAGTCACATTAGATCCCCATCCAGTTCAGACAAGGAGTCAAACAGTGACAATGAGAAGGAAATGGATAGTTTCAAAAGAAACAAGAGTCTCTTTCCTTTAGAGTGTATGGAGGGTCTCCTTAAAGTGGTGCATGCCACTGAAGGGATCCCAACTCCGGTCAAAGAGTCTTCCATTAAGGATAAAGTGTACAGGGCTTGGGAAGAGCCCAGTACAGAGCAATTCCCATCCACCAGTCTTTAAAGGACATGATTGACCAGGAATGGAAATTTCCTATGAATGCCTTATCCAGACCAAAAAACTGGAAAAGAAGGTATCCTTTTGAGGAACAGGAATTGGAGGAGTTTAAAAAAAGCCCTAAACTAGATGCTCCTCTGGCCCAGCTATCAAAGAGGTCAGATTTGTCCTTTGAAAATGCTGGTCACATTAAAGGTGTCATGGAACTCAAGATCGAATCCTTACTAAAAAAGGCTTTGGCTTCTAACTCATATAATATGGCTACAGCTCTAGCAGATACCTGTATGGCCAGAAATGTAGATTTGTGGATCAAGGAATTGTCAAACATATCTCTACAATGGAGGGATCACAAGACTTACTAGATTCCCTATCTGTGATTGGGAAAGCGGTGTCTTAGCAGACTCAGCAGTAGTCAATATTAGCCTCTTCAAGAACAGCAGCACTGATGAATTCTGCTAGGAGGACAGTTTGGGTCAAAGCATTGGAAGGAGATATATCTTCCAAGCTGAGACTTTGCGCATTACCTTTTGAAGGGTCTTTTTTGTTTGGCTCTGGGCTGGATGATGTTTTATCCAGATCCTCAGAGAAGGGGGAAAAAATTCCCTACTAAGAGGAAGGACAAGTTGGGGAGGTATTCCTTTCGGAACGTCCAAGACAGAAACCAACAAAGGCCTTTCAGGGGGCAAACCAGGAGAGGTGGTCCGGCAAAGGGAAAACAAGGAGCTAACTTGCTGTTCCTTAAACCTGGACCCAATCCTAAAGAGACCAAGTGACGCCAGCGTCGGGGTAGGGGGCAGGTTAGCCCATTTCATTTCCCAATGGGAAAACATCTCAACCAGCCCCTATATTCTCCAGATCATCCGGGAAGGTTACCGACTGGAGTTTTCCTCTCAGCCAGGGACAGAAATAACAATGACATATCCCTCAAGAGTAAAACAAAAGAAGAAAGCACTGCTAGAAAGTATTCAAGAGTTAGCATAACAGAGGGTGATTACACCTGTACCATTAAGTCAGGTATTCCAAGGCTTTTACTCCCACATATTTGTGGTACCAAAGCCCTCCGGCTAGTCGTAAACCTCAAAAATTAAACTAATTTCTAATATACAAGAAGTTCTCTATGGAGAACATTTATGCGGTCAAAAAATCTGTTTCAGAACATCTCTTTATGACCACACTGGATCTAAGGGATGCTTACCTGCATGTCCCAATTTGTCCGGAACATCAAGCATTCCTCAGATTCACAGTAGTGACGGAAGAAGGAACTGCACACTGGCAGTTCAGAGCTCTTCCCTTTGGCTTGGCAGCCAGTCCAAGGATCTTTACGAAGATCTTGGCAGAAGTAGTAGGCCATCTTCATCTTCAGGGCCTAAGTTTGATCCCTTATCTGGACGATATGTTGATCTTTGCAAGATCAGCAAAACAGGCCACGGCAGACACCCAAAAAGTGATGTCAGTCCTACAGACGGTAGGGTGGCTGAATGTGGAGAAATCCTCAATAGAGCCAGCACAGGTTCAAGTCTATCTGGGGTACAAGATAGATAGATTCCAGAGGAAAAGGTGGAAAAAGTGGTCTCGGCGGTGGAAAATGTCTGTTCTCATCCTCTGTGTTCCTGGTGACAGATCATGAGGATTTTGGGTCTGATGACAGCTTGTATCCCAGCTGTAGAGTGGGCCAAATTGCACTCATGACACCTCCAATTTTTCCACCTGCTCTCTTGGAACAAGAAACAAGAGTCCCTAGACGAAAAAATTACGCTCTCCCCGCAAGTAATATCCCTAAAATGGTGGACAGCTCTCAAAAATCTGAGGGAAGGGGGCGACTCTGGGGTCAAGAGCAACCCCGAAAGATCACCACTGATGCAAGTTCCGAGGGGTGGGGAGCTCATCTTGAATGAGCTCATGCCCAGGGCACCTGGGATATACAGATAAGTCAGGCCTCATCCAACTACAGAGAGCTGAAAGCGGTGGAAGAAGCAATAAGAGCATTCGAAAAGGACATTTCAGGGAAAGAAGTCCAAATCCATTCAGACAATGCTACAACAGTAGCTTACTTGAATCATCAAGGGGGACCAGATCGAACACCCTGTTAAAGTTAGCTCAGGAGACACTGGGTTGGGCAGAAAAGAGTTATTTCTCGATCGGCAGTGCATATAAAAGGGAAGGACAACTGGGAAGTGAGCTTCCTCAGTCGCCATTCCATCAAGCAGACAGAATGGCAACTGAATCCCAGAATATTTCAACTTTTAGTTCAAAAGTTTGGTCAGCCGAAAGTGGATATGTTTGCCCCTTGGCAGAACAAAAAAGTAAGCCGGTTCTTCTCCCTGACACAAAAAAAGGATATGTTGGGCTTGGATGCTCTAGCACAGCCATGGCACTTCAGGCTAGCCTATGCTTTTCCTCCTCAAAATCTGATTCCAAGAGTTCTACAGAGACTCAGTAGATGGCCGCAACTACGTCTCATCTTGATTGCCCCTTGGTGGCCAAAGAGAACGTGGTTCGCGACTCTGGTATCCCGATCAGTGACAGCTCCTTGGAAACTACCAGAGGTTCCGGATCTGTTACTACAAGGGCCTCTTATTCACCCCAGACCACAGTTTTTTTCAGTTAACAGCCTGGGTAGTGAGCGCCAAATCCTAAAGAGATAAGGTCATTGATACCCTCCTAAGTAGAAAACAAGTTACTAGGAAAATGTATTCCAAAATTTGGAAAAAATTCTGTACTTGGCAGAGTCAGAAGAATTATTCCTCTGCCTCGATCCCCATTATCCTGGAATTTTTACAGGATGGGGTAGATAAGGGGGTGGCAGTTAACACCCTTAGAGTACAGGTAGCGGCATTTTCTGTTTTCTTAGATAAAAGTCTGGAGCCGTTAAAAGATTTTTGTTAGCTCGGGGAAGAGCGACCCCGATTAATAGGGCTAATGTTCCAGTATGGAACTTAACTCAAGTACTAGAGACGTTATCTAGTGAACCCTTTGAACCTTTGGTTAAGGTTAATCTGAATATTTTGTCAATTAAGTTAACTTTTCTGTTGACAATTACCACAGCCAGAAGAGTGGGAGATTTACAAAGTTTGTCCATAAAGGAGCCCTTTATGCTAATTCTCTAAGACAGAGTGATTCTTAGACCAGATCCCCTGTACCTACCCAAAGTAGTTTCCTCTTTTCACAGAAAACAAGAGATGGTCCTGCCATCATTTTGTGAAAAGCCTAGGTGTGCAAAGGAATGAAAATTCCATTGCCTGGATATAAAAAGGTGTCTTCTCACCTATTTGGAAAGAACCAAAGGATTTAGAAGGTCACCTGTTGGTTCTACATTCTAGACCAAGAAAGGGATTGCAAGCATCAAAACCCTCGATCTCTAGGTGGATTAAGCAAGCCGTTAGTATGTCTTTTAAGGTGTCGGGTATCCCCACACCAGCAAATCTAAAGGCACATTCCACAAGGGGCATGGCAACATCCTGGGCCGAAGGAGCCGGAGCATCCTGGGAACAGATCCGCCATGCAGCCACCTGGTCCAGTCAAGATACCTTCCTAAAGCACTATCATGTGGAAGTACTGTCTCAACAAGTCCTTGCCTTTGGCAGAAAGGTTTTACAGGCAGTGGTCCGGCCCTAAGGTAGGCCAGTATGTATTCCTTTATTATCCTCTCATATGTAGGCCGTCCTGGAAGGGTGAAATGAGAAAACTTACCGTTAGTGTACCGGTAACGGCCTTTCTATTAACCCTTCCAGGACGGCCGGCCTACCTCCCGCCCAGAGGTGGTGGTGAGTTAAATGTGTGTGTGTATGTATATATATATATATATATATATATATATATATTTATTTATACTGTATGTTATTGAATAACTGTGTCCCTTGAAAGTTTGGTTGGAAAGTTACTTTTCTATTACTGAAGCTCAAAGATGGGTGGGACCTTTTTAACAGCTGCAAATTAGTTGTTTCCTGTAGGGTGGAGCCACAATCTCTCATATGTAGGCCTTCCTGGAAGGGTTAATAGAAAGGCCGCTACCGGTACATTAACGGTAAGTTTTCTTCAAATGTCCCAATTTGTACCTAGTTGAGCCAGAGGAGTATCCCACTCATTCCCTTCTCCCATCCCCATATAAAATAAACAACAACCAAAGACGCCGGACTGGTCATTGTCTCAGATCTCACACTTGAGCAATCAGCTTAAATGTGCTGTTGGTGTTAACGGTAACCATGGCAGACCCACATCAGGCCCAATGCCTGGAAATATTGCTACATATATAATCATTTAAAAACAAAAAGGTTTCTGCTGTACTCTTTAAAGTTCTACCTCTTCCACCATGCCCTCAGTTATGCTGTTTCCTCCAGTATGGAGCCATTACAGGCAAATTTTGTAGTGGGGACTATGCTCTCTCCGTGGTGGGGGGGGGGGTCTTACCCAGGGTTTTTTCTGATCTTCTGACCATCCCAGCACCTCCCTCCTGTTGGATGATGGGGGTGTTGCAGTGCCTTTTTTTCCCTCACCAGCCCAGGGGAGCAATGGCCAGCCGGGTTGTCTGTGCCTGTGTGCCCAAAGCTGCATGGAGTTATTTGGGCTGGTGTCATGCAGCCCAGGACTTACGAGGTGGTTCCTTCAGTGCAGGGAAGCCGCTATAGTGGTGGAGGCTTGCCACATGTGAATTCCAGGTCCTGGCCACTCCACATTCTCAGAATTCTGCTGCACTGTGCAACATGGAAAAAGCAGAAACTGCTGGCTGCTACGGCGGAAGCAGGTGCCTAATCTCATGCAATAGCCAGGCCCAGGTAAGGGGGGTACATTGGTGCCTTTCGGTTATCCTTACTATTGGGCTTTTTTGTGTGTGGTTTATTGTGACTTCCTCTCTGGGAGTCAGGGTGATGGAAGCCTGCTGCTGAAGTCCGCTACAGCTGGGGGGCTGCTCTGCACTGGTGAAGATTCTCGGAGCTCCTTCCTCTCTCCTCTATTTGCAGTTGTTTAACCTTGCATGGGGAGCTTGGGTGGTCACATGACGGGTGTGGGTCAATTCGTGCTGGAGCCCACTTAAAATGGGATTGTATTTGTTCCCCTGTGTTATTGTTTAACCACTTTACCACCGGAGGATTTTGCTGTCTTACGTCCAGGCCACTTTTTGTGCTTCGGCACTGTGCGACTTTAACTGACAATTGTGCGGTCATGCAATGTGGTACCCAAACTAAATTTATGTCCTTTTTTTCCCACAAACAGAGCTTTCTTTTGGTGGTATTTGATCACCTCTGTGCTTTTTATTTTTTGCGATATTAATAAAAAAAGAGCGAAAATTTTGCAAAAAAATGACATTTTCAAAGTTGTCTTTTAAAAAATATCCAATATACTCAATTTATGTCATTTTTTTTTGGCCAGAATATATTTAGCTACATGTCTTTGACAAAAAAAAATTCAATGAGCGTATTTTTATTGGTTTGCGCAAAAGTTATAGCGTCTACAAACTATGGTGTAAATACTGAAATTTTACGCAGCTTTAATTTCTGACTGCCTATCTCAATTCATGAAGTGCTAAAATGGCAGGGCGGTACAAGACCCCCCCAAATTACCACTTTTTGGAAAGTAGACATCCTAAGGAATGTTCTGAGAGGCATGTTGAGCTCATTGAATATTTAATTTTTTTGTCACAGGTGTTTGAAAAATGACTAAAAAAAAAAAAAAATTTTTTTTTTAACACAAAGTTGTCACTAAAAGATAAATTTCTCACACATGCCATGGGTATATGTGTAATTACACCCCAAAATATATTCTTCTGCTTCTCCTGAGTACAGGGATACCACATATGTGAGACTTTTTGGGAGCCTAGCTGTGTACGGGACCCCGAAAATCAATCTCCATCTTTAGGTTTTCTAATGGCGTAAATTTTTGATTTTACTCCTCACTACCCATCACAGTTTCGGAGGCCCTGAAATTTCAAGATAGCACAAAACACCCCCAAATGACCCCATTTTGCAAAGTAGACACCCCAAGCTATTTGCTGAGAGGCATGGTGAGTCCATAGAATATTTTATATTTTGCCACAAGTTCCGGGAATTATATTATTATTATTATTATTTTTTTGTTTTTTTACACAAAGTTGTCACTAAATGATGTATTGCTCACACATGCCATGGGTATATGTGAAATGACACCCCAAAATACATTCTGCTGCTTCTCCTGAGTACAGGGATACCACATGTGTGAGACTTTTTTGCAGTCTAGCCGAGTACATGCCCCCGAAAATCAATCACCACTTTCAGGCTTTCCAAGGGCGTAAATTGTTGATTTCACTCCTGACTACCTATCACAGTTTTGAAGGCCCTGAAATGCCAAGACAGCACAACCCCCCCCCCCCCAAGTGACCCCTTTTCGGAAAGTAGACACCCTAAGCTATTTGCAGAGGGGCATGTTGAGTGTTTTGCAGATCTCACTTTTTGTCACAAAGTTTTGGAAATTGAAAAAAGAGGAAAAAAAAATGCATTTTCCTGTTTTTTCTTCATTTTCCAAAAAAAATGAGAGATGCAAAATACTCACCATGCCTCTCAGCAAATAGATTGGAGTGTCTACTTTGCAAAATGGGGTCATTTGGGGGGGTTTTGTGCCATCTTGGCATTTCATGGCCTTCAAAATTGTGATGGGTAGTAAGGAGTGAGATCAACAATTTACGCCCTTAGAAAGCCTGAAGGTGGGGAGTGGTTTTCCGGGTCCTGTACGCGGCTAGACTGCAAAAAAGTCTCAAACATGGGGTATCCTTGTACTCAGGAGAAGCAGCAGAATGTATTTTGGGGTGTCATTTCACATATACCCATGGCATGTGTGAGCATTATATCATTTACTGACAACTTTGTGTAAAAAAAAAAAAAAATAAATAATAATTTTCCTGAAACTTGTGGCAAAATATAAACTATTCCATGGACTCATCATGCCTCTCAGCTAATAGCTTGGAGTGTCTACTTTGCAAAATGGGGTCATTTGTGGGGGTTTTGTGCCATCTTGGCATTTCATGGCCTTCAAAAGTGTGATAGGTAGTAAGGAGTGAGATCAACAATTTACGCCCTTAGAAAGCAAGAAGGTGCGGATTGGTTTTCCGGGTCCTGTACGCGGCCAAAAAGTCTCACACATGGGGTATCCCTGTACTCAGGAGAAGCAGCAGAATGTATTTTGGGGTGTCATTTCACATATACCCATGGCATGCGTGAGCAATATATTATTTAGTGACAACTTTGTGTAAAAAAAAAAAACAAATTGTCATTTTCCTGAAAAATATAAAATACTCCATGGACTCAATATGCCTCTCAGCAAATAGCTTTGGGTGTCTACTTTCCAAAAAGGGGTCATTTGGGGGGTGTTTGAACAGTCCTGGCATTTTATGCTCAATTTTAGCAACACATTACCCACTCTTCTAACCACTTGAAAACCAAGCCTTTTCTGTGAGTTTTTGTTTACATGAAAAAATTTTTTTTTTTCACAAAAAAATTACTTTGAACCCCCAAACGTTATATATTTTTTTTAAAGCAGAGGCCCTACAGAACAAAATGGTGGATGTTGCAATTTTTTGTCACACGGTATTTGCGCACACATTTTCCAAACGCAATTTTTGCGTAAAAAAAAAACGCTTTTTTATATTTAATGCAGAACTAAACTATATAATTCCAAATTGTTTGGTAAAATTTAAAAGATGATCTTCTGCCGAGTTCATAGACACCTAACATGACATGCTTTAAAAATTGCACACGCCCGTGCCGCAGCAACAAACTACGTACGGTTTTAAAAGCCTTTAAAAGTCTTTACAGGTTACCACTTTGGACTTACAGAGGAGGTCTACTGCAAGAATTACTGCCCTCAACCTGGCGTTCGCGGCGATACCTCACATGCATGCTGCAATTGCAGTTTACATATGACACTAGACCAACGCTCGTGTGCGCATTTGCGCGCAAGCACGGGGGGACAGGGGGGCTTGATTTTTTTTTTTTTTTTTTTTTTTAAATTTGCTTTGTTATTTTGACACCTTTTCTTTCATTTTTTTTTCTTTAATCATTTTTATTGTTATCACAGTGAATTTAAATTTCCCCTATGATAGCAATCTGTAGTGACTCTTTTTTTAAAAAAAAAATTGGGGTCTTTTAGACTCTAGATCTTTCCTCTGACCTTAACGCCTCTGACCATACCAAAATTGGTGTGATAAAATACTTTCCCAATTTCCCAATGGCGCTGTTTTTCTGGCGAAACAGAACTCATGAAATGCTCGTAGCTTCCGGTATCTTAGGCCATAGAGATGATTGGAGCTATTCTCATCTCCAATCAGCTCTATGGTTAGATAATTGAACCACCGGCTGCACTCTCTGGTTAACTGGTAGGACAGGAGAGCCCGAGAAAAACCGTGGAAGGCAGCGGAAGGCGGCAGGAGGGGGGGGGGGAGTCCCCTCCCACTGCATGTAAAAGCAGTCTAGTGGACAATTATCCGCTAGGATTGCTTTTACATGTAAGCCAACCGCTGGCTGTAAAAAACGATACCAAGATGATGCCTAAATCTGCAGGCATCATCCTGGTATAACCACTCCAGTACCAGTACATTGCTGGTCCTTGTTTGGCATATAGGTTTTTTTTTTTTTTTTTCATGCAGCCTGTGGGCTCAACAAAAAAAAAGAGAACCTATCAGAAATCAGCACAGGAATAATGCGTAGTATTACTCATCATTAACCGCCCAAACAACCACCCACTGAATTTAATGATGGGTATACACGACACTATCCACATATACCAAAATAGGATTTTAACTGCAGTGCTGAAATCAGAAAATCACCACAGCTGCTATCAGCAAAGGTATCCATACATGCTGAGCACAAACACTGTTTGTGTCAGAATATATAAAATCAATGCGTGGTAGCCGACGAGTACCTGCAAGAGAAACAGGTCACAAAAGAATGAAAAACAAACAAAGGACATTAAAAGTACAGTAGGAAGTGTAGAAGAACATAAAAAAATTACTGAGACAACCACTATTTTTAGCTTTTATGTATTTTTTTTTTTCTTCAAATGTCGAGTTCCAGGTTCGGGTCTCTCAAAATGACGATAGCCATCGAACATCTTTTGAGACCCTGTGTAAATGTGCCCTAAACTGTGCCGTGCTGTACCCTACGCTAATAATCCAGTAGTGTGTGGTAGCGATGGAAACAGTCACCGTGGCAAAGACCAGGTTGGTCAGGACAGTCGGGACAATAATTCTGGGTGTCACGCCTAAATCCGCGCTTGCTGCAGACACGGCATCTTTTTTGGGGGTATCGTTTGGTACGGGTACTCGGGAGGAATTCCGGAAAATGCCTCTCATGCAGCCGGCTCACTGCATCTGGTTGGTGAATTGGGGCAGGGGCACCATCTGGATACAGAAGGGCTCTGATTATCTCTTCTTGGAATTTAAAGAAGGATAATGTTTCGGCAGACGCTTTGTATAAGACAAAAGCGTTGTAAAGAGCCAACTGAAATAGGTATACAGACACTTTTTTGTACCAGCGTCTGGCCTTACGGGCAATTAAGTACGGTCCCATCATCTGGTCGTTGAAGTCCACCCCTCCCATTTTACGGTTATAGTCGTGGACACAGAGGGGCTTCTCAACACCAGTGACCGTAGAAATTTAGACTGCCGTGTCTGGGTGAATGGAGGACAGCACGTAAACGTTTCGTTTGTCCCTCCACTTCACTGCAAGCAATTCCTCGCACCTCAAGCAGGCTCTCTACCCCGAGCTCAGTGGGGCATTTACTAGCCGTTGGGGGAAGCCCCAGCGATTAGCTCGCACAGTGCCACAAGCGCCAATTTGCAATTGAAAGAGGTGTCTAAAAAGTGGCACGCTTGAATAGAAATTGTCCACGTACAAGTGGTACCCCTTTCCGAATAAGGGTGACACCAAGTCCCAAACTATCTTGCCGCTGCTCCCTATGTAGTCTGGGCAGTCGGGGGGGCTCCACAGTGCTGTCTTTTCCCTCGTAGACACGGAAATTAACTGTATAGCCTGTGGCCCTGTCACAAAGCTTCTACAACTTGACCCCGTATCTGGCACGCTTGCTGGGGAGGTACTGTTTGATAGCAAGGCGGCCAGTAAACTTAATCAGGGACTCGTCAACGCAGACATATTGTTGGGGGGTAAACAAGGCTGCGAACCGCTGATTGAAGTGGTCTACGAGGGGCCGAATTTTGTGGAGCCGATCATATTCAGGGTCTCCCCGAGGAAGACAGAGTTCATTGTCGTTGAAATGCATGAACAAAAATATTTGTTCGTATCGAGCCCTGGACAATCCACTTGGGTTGGGCGGTGAATGGGGGAAGTACTGGCGCTGTGGAATTTGTGGGCTGCCAATTAGGATATTCCAGCGCTTCAGGGAGGACACTATGGGCTCTACAGGCCTGTCTTCGGATACGCGATGGCTGCGGGCCACGACTCGTGCTAGCCACCGCACCAGCTTCAACTGCACTTAGGTGACTCGCCACGTCACCAGGTGATACTGCAGTGCTCCAAAAAACAATAAGGTGTGACCACCCTCCTCCTGCGCTTGGTATCCAAACCCCTCGACCACACTCCTCACGGGACTCACAACTGGCTTCTCAGATGGCTTAGGTCTTGCTGCCCATATCGGACTGGGGTAGTCCACTGGTACTGAAAGCAAAGAAACAAAACAGGGCGCACCGACCTATCGCATTATCCTCAATTGAAGGCTTTATTAAAGGAACATTAAAAAATGGCTACTCAGACGTAGATAAAGTAAGTCATATCAAGCTCAATTGCTCAAACGTCCGGGTGTAGTCCATACAATCGTTCATAACTGATGAGATGACGGCTGACGCGTTTCGAGGCCCAGCCTCTTCCTCAGGGCTCTTGAGGTTCTTGCAAGTCAGCAACTCCAGAATGGGGTCGGGTACGCCTGACCTTAGCAGGGACCCCTCTGTCGGAGCTATCTGTCAGGGAGCCGCTGCTGTCATCTGGTTCGTATACTGACCCTGATTCTGCCAGTGAGGCTTCCCCATCGCTCTCACTTGACATGGTCATTATACTATATAACTCTTCACCACTGTACCAACGTTTTGTCATTTTAGTAACTAAATTTACCGGTACAGTAGTGTGACTACTAGGTAATAAAAGCACCTGGTTGTCGAGAACTATTTGGTCGCTACAAAAAAAAACTGCTAGTGCTAACAGAGATCAGGCCTGACTCTGCTAAAGCAGCGGTTTTGTGTAATTTGTGTTTTTTGGAAGTGTCAGTAATCTATTGATTACTACACTTGCCTGGGCAGGGGGGCTAAACGCAGGTGCTAGCAGGAATCAGTGCTGATTGTGCGTTTTTGGAACACTAAATTATGAGGACGCTAGTATAGTTCTGATCAGATATTGATCTGTTCAAACACTATACTAGTAACGGAGGTGTATGTGTGTTAGTGTACTTGACTCTGACGCTAAGTAACGGTGGTGTAGTGGGACCCTGACGCTAACTAGCTAGCCTAAGTTGTCACCCGTGACACTAATACAGTGATCGGTAATCACTGTATATAGTGAACACTGTGACAGGGAAGTGAAGGGGTTAAACTGGGGGAGATCAAGGGGTTAAACCTTTATAGGGGATAGATGGCGGGTGGCCTAAACCTTTTCGGGCCTAGCGCAAGCGCAAATTAGGGTCACAAGTGACACTAAATGCAGTGATCAGTAGTTATCTGATATACTGTATATATATATTAGTGCACTGTGTAATAGGGAGTGAAGGGGTTAATTGCGGGAGATCAAGGAGTAAAACCTTTATAAGGGATGGATGGGGGGTGGCCTAAACCTATTCGGGCCTAGCGCAAGCGCAAATTAGGATCACAAGTGACACTAAATACAGTGATCAGTAGTTATCTGATATACTGTATATATTAGTGCACTGTGTTATAGAGAGTGAAGGGGTTAACTGGGGAAGATCAAGGGGTTAAAAGTTTATTACGGGATAGGTGGCGGGTGCCCTAACCCTATCTGGGCTTAGCGCAAGCGCAAATTAGGGTCACTAGTGACACTAAATACAGTGATCAGTATTTACCTATATACTGTTATTTAGTGCACAGAGTAATAGGGTGTAAAGAGGTTAACTGTGGGTGATCAAGGGGTTAAAACTTTATTAGGGGATAGGTGTCGGGTGCCCTAACCCTATTTGGGCCTAGCGCAAGCGCAAACTACGCTCACAAGTGACACTTATACTGTGATCAGTAAAATGTCTGTATACCACTGTGTATAGTGTTCACTGTGAGGGGTTTGGGGGTGATCAGGGGGGTGATCAGAGGTGATCAAGGGGTTAAATGTGCCTATGTGAGGTGTGTCAGTGTAGTGTTGGTGGAAACTCGCATTTTTGATGTCTCTGTCTTCCCCTGGAACCGAAAGGACTCCAGGAGAAACAGTGACATCACTTCCCCTGCCTGTGTTTACATTACACAGACAGAACAGATTTCCATTGGCTGGGACCGATCGCCAGACACTGACCAAAAATCATTGGTCAGTATCTGGTGACTGATCGGTTCCCAAATGAATCCGATCGGAATCGGCTCCCGCGGCGCGCGGGAGCGCGCTCTGGGAGCCGTGAACCCGCCCGACGTAGGTCTACGTCGCTGGACGGGATCGTGGCAAAGTGCCGCAGTAACCTCCATGTGAGCGGAGGTAAAGTGGTTAAGGTTGAAGCAAATGGAGCTCTCCTGTTAAAGGGAAGTGCCCTTCCTAGAAAAAGCCAATTAAAGTAGAACTACAAGCAAAATTTATTTTGTATAGAGTAAGGAGGGGGGGTTATAAACTATGTCAGATATTTTTTGCCATCTGTCCCATTGCCGAGATTTTCCATCACTTCCTGTCCGATAGCCAAACAAGAAGTGAGAAGAAATCCCTGCAGATTGAGGGATATCCTTGGGGATGACAAGGTCCCCAGAACTAGTGTCCCCATTGGAATATTTCCCCTCTATTTCTTTTATGGGGACATCCCAAACTTTGTGTATTTTTTTTTTACTCACTGGTGCTCCAGGGCCTTCAAAAGTGTGGGTTGTAATGAAATTAGATGTGTAATGCTCCTAGAACGCCTGAAGGTGCTACTTGGATGTTGGGCCTCTGTATGTCGCCAGGCTGTGTAAAAGTCTCACACATGTGGTATTGCCATACTCCAGAGGAGTAACAGAATGTATTTTGGGGTGTAATGTTTGCTATGTACATGCTGTGTGTTAGGAATATCTTATAAATTTACAACTTTGTGTAAAAAAAAATACGTTTTAATTTTCTTTCCACATTTTTCCAAAAACTTGTGTAAAAAAATGACATGTTCAAAAGACTCATGCCTCATAGATTATACATTGGGGTGTTTTCTTTTCAAAATGGGGTCATGTGGGTAATTAGATTGTCCTGGTGCTCCAGGGCCTTCAAAAGTGTGTTAGGTCGTTAGGATATTATGTGTGAAACTTATAAAATTATGTGTGTAATTTATGCTCCTAGAACACCTGACAGTGCCCCTTGCATGTTAGGACTCTGTATGTGGCCAGGCTGTTTAAAAGCCTCACTCTTGGTATTGCCATATTCAGGAGGAGTAGCAGAATGTATTTCGGGGTGTAAATGCAAGTATACATATACTGTGTGTGAGAAATAACTTGTTATTGTGACAATCTTGTGTAAAAATAAAGTATTTTCCCAAGAATTGTGGGAAAATATTACAACTTCAAAAAACTCACCATGCCTCTTACTAAATACCCTGGAATGTCTACTTTCCAAAAAGGGGTCATTTGGGGGTTATTTGTACTGTCCTGACATTTCAGGGCCTCAATAAATGCGATAGGCCGACGGTACATCAGGTGTGATTAGGCATGATCAATTATCCATGATTGGCACAATAGCTTGTAGACTCTAACTTTCACACAGACTAAATAATATCCACTAATTTGGGTTATTTTTTTTACCAAAGATATATAGTAGTATAAATTTTGGCCCAAATTTATGAAAAAAAAAATTACTTATTTGCAAAATGTTATAATAGAAAGTAAAACAAAATGTTTTTTTTTTTTTCAAAATTTTCGCTTGTATCGCAAAAATAAATAAATTACTCAGTGGTGATTAAATACCACCAAAAGAAAGCTCGATTTGTGTGAAAAAAAAAAGAAACATTTGGGTACAGCGTTGCATGACTGAGTAATTACCATTCAAAGTGTGAGAGCGCTTAAAGCTGAAAATTGGTCTGGGCAGGAAGGGGGTGAAAGTGCCTTGTACTGAAGTAGTTAACCAAGAGTTGCTTGCTCAATATTACTTCTGTAACTTGACCATCTAAGAATCTAAGACTAAAATGCTGTCTTATTGTGCATGAAAATGTTTAAATGCCAACAAAGAAATGCATGTTCTTTTTTTGGTTGGCTATAATTTGATGTGTCAAGGCTTCTTCCTTTTTCTTCTACTGGAGACTGCTGATTTTCTAGAGAAACTAAAACTGGCTATAGATGGATCACGATTCAAGCAGTTCAACAGGGACTGGGCCGCATTTTCAATTAATCTATGGCTGTTCCCATTCCAGAAATGTAGATCTGATGATAGACTTCTCTCGAGCCAGCTTGTTCCTTTCAATAAGCACTGCTTAGTGTATTCTGACAGCGGAGGAGTCTCCCCACTGTCAAATATATTACAACAATTGGAAGGATGTCTCTTTCCACCTGTTGTGGAAATGATTGGAGCATTGAAATTTGCTGCAATGAAAAGCGCACTTGTGGATATTAATATGTGCCAAACGCCATTAATCCCTTGTATTGAAAAGTACAATGTACAGCTCTTTTGTATAAGGTTAGCCCATCGCACTCGGCGACAAAGGAACCGTCACGTTGGGTCATATCGATGCCATCTGAAGGGTCTCTCTGTGTCTGAGTGAGTGTGTGTGTGAAAGTCTCTGAGCCCTCCAGAGCAGCGCTAGGTTTATTTACAGCAAGTGAACAAAAGGAAGGGGGTTACAAGGGAGTGACTTCAAGACAACCAATCACAGACATGTATACATTCATTTCAAATAGTTTTTATTGTAATTTTTCTCATATAACAAGGGAAAACAACAAGCAGGTTTGCAAAACGTGTAACAGGTAAAACTGAAGAATTCAATCATCAATATCTTTCCAGATCTTATCAGCTCAGATAGCACGTAACATCTACAATATCGGCAGGTGAAAAGTACAATGCATTATACCTACATCTTCACCACTCACAACAGCTAATGAAAAAACAAGTGCGCCATCTAGTGATCAACTTAGATTATACATCAAAATTTGAACTGAACCATTGACACCAGGGGTGCCATTTCTTTCTTTCTTTATGGTAATGCTTGCTAGAGGGGGACATAATCAGTTCATATGTGTAGTGCAATTGGGTGGTACGGACAATGTCTAGCAATGATGGGGGTTGGATGGTGTTCCATTTCCTAGTGATGCTTAAACTTGTTGCCAGGAGTATATTCAATACTATTTTGCGGAGTTGCAGCAGTATTTTTTCTATTGTCAGATTAAGTCTGACCTAGCTCTGGGGAGGGGTCTAGGGGTATTTGAGTAATTTTTGAGAGTAAAAAGGCTTCAGACCATAGGGCTCGTATGGGCGGGCAATCCCACAGTATATGTTTGGTACCCTGCTGACCACACTCTCGCCAACATGTTGGGGGGGTGTTGTCATCGAATTTTGCTATGATATGCGGTGTGAGATACCACCTCAAGGATATCTTTAGATGCAATTCCCTGACAGAAGCACTCAGGGAGGCTTTACAATCTGAGGTTAGGGCCAGGGACCACTGACGCTGGGAAAAAACTGTGCCCAAATCTCCTTCCCATTTAAGTAGGGGGGGGGGCAGTCTTGGTCAGGACGTTCTTCTCACCGAGGATGGGATAAATTGTAGATATGCCCTTGGCTTTCGACAAAGTGGATGTGAGGTAATCCCAAATTTTCTTCGGGAGGGGAGCTCTGAGCTGGGGGTTTTGTCAGGCAGGACTTAATTTGGATGGAACGGTACCATTCCGTTGTGGGAATGTGATATTCCGACACTAACTGTGAGAAGGGTTTAAGGACTCTGAGATTATACAGGGCATCTAAGGTGGTACAGCCATGGAGTATCCACCGGTTGAGGTTCATATCTGGGACCACTTGAAGGATGCTGGACATAGGAAGGGGGATCGTGGTAAGTGAGGTGTTTCCATCTAGAGTGTGTCAAATGTAGCCAAGCCGAGACCGATGCTCTGATGGTCGGCGATATGTGTTCCGGAAGTTTTTCCCCTATGTTCCTACTGCATAACCATGATGAGAGGTCCATTTGAGGGGTTTGGTCTCTTTCCAGTGCTCCCCAGAGGCTGTCTGGGGTTCGCTGGAACCAAGTGCGCAACTGGGAGATTATGGAGGCTGTGTAATAATCTTCCATGTCAGGCATGGAGGCACCTCCGGCTTCCCTGGATTTCAGTAAGATCCCTTTAGCACACCGAGACCGCTTTGTCTTGCCACAGATAACGAGACCAATGTCGTAGAGGTAGTTTCTATGGATAAACCCTTGCAGGGATTGATGACATTTGGTGGTGGCTGAAATGTCCACGGTTCTATCCGGGGGTAGGTTAAAGTCACCACATAGCACTAGGGGACCCTATTGAACTGCACAAATTTTTTCATAATTCGATTCAGAAAGCGAATTTGATGGACGTTGGGGGCATAAACAGAAACTAAAGTCACTGTAAAGCCATTAGTAGAACAGACAATGATGAGGTATCTACCATTGGTGTCTGTTACTGACGACATTAGATCAAAGTCCAGATCTTTGTGAACGGCCAATAGGACACCCTTCCTCTTCTTGAAACAGGAGGATGTGAATACTGTAGGGTAGTCCCTATGGGAGCAGGTAGGAGCATGCTGATCCAAAAAATGAGTCTCTTGCGCACAAACTACATCTGCTTTGTGCTTGATGGCAGTGCGCCACAGCGAAGCTCGCTTGGCCAGATGGTTGAGGCCATTGGCGTTCAGGGATAAGATTTTAACTGTCATAAGTGAGTGTCGGAGTGTGCGATAAGTCGTTACTCACGGAACCATAAGCAGTCTTTTGGAAACTTAAACAATGAGTAACGAGCTGTTGACCGTCTAGGCATGCTCCAGGGCGGCTGTAGTGTGCTGGCGGATCTGGAGAGCTTAAGGAAATTCCAATAGGTCCTGGAAGGAGACATAGCGTTGCTTGGGAGCACAACATCTGTTACACCTGCAGAAGGGGGAAAAAGAGGACAAAACAAATCAAGACAACAAGGGAACATAAAATCGGGTGGAAACCATGGGCTGGTGTAGCCGTTTCCAAATGGGGGTAAGAACAGTTCAGTAGCCAAACGGGCTAAATGCCTCAGGATGACAGGCTGGATTCAGAACAGGACCCAATGATGAAGAGGTAAAAAAAGATAAAAAAAAAAATAGGATGCAAGAGTCCAGACTTCAAGTGTCCCTTGCGGAGCATTGAGGCAGGGAATGCCATTGAGGGGGAACTCTGCTCGGGGATTTTTTCGCTCCCAGGGGGGAACCGGATCAGGGATGATGCCCTAAGAATTTAACAGGGATATGCCCTTTGCAAGCGTGGTGACTGTATGATTCTCCATTCCTCTCCACTAAGATCTTGGAAGGGTGTTTCCACTTGTACGGCAGGTTGTGGTTGCGCAGTGCTTTGGTAATGGTGGAAAGTTGTCTGCGCATATCTAGGGTATGCTTAGAGAGGTCCGCGAAGATTTGCACAGCTGAGTAGGGGGTCAGGGAGAGTGCCCAGGGATCTAGCTTTGGTTAAGATGGATTCCTTAGTTTGGTAGAAGTGCACATGTAGCAATGTGTCGCGGGGAACATGCTGAGGGAGGAAAGGGGGCTTTGGGACCCTGTGAATACGGTCAACCATCAGCTCCAAGGGAGACGCTCCAGACAATATAGCCAAGAAAAGGTCGGTGGCAAATTTGTGTAGCTCAGCGGGTAGCAGTTTCAGGAATGCCACAGATTTTAAGGTTATTTCTTCTGGAGTGATCCTCCAGATCTGCGATTTTTGCTTTGATCTAGTGTCGCTCATCCACATGTTCTTCATGTGCCTCTACCAAATCATTCACAGTGGTCACAATCTCTGATATGGAGTATTCTACAGTGTGTACCCTGTCCCCTAGGGAGTGGACTTCTGCTGAGAATTTGTTAGCAAGTGTCACAATGTTCGCTTGGAGAGAAGTATGGAGGGCATACATCATTTCCTTGAGAGCTGTGTCCATGATAATTTGGCCTACCGTGGGAAAGGCCGCAAATGGAGATGTCCCCAGGGAGATGGGCAGTAGAGGGTTACTGGAGCTCCCAGGCTGTGGGGCCTTGTCAGCGCTGTCTAGCCTCATTTTTGACTTAGCTGGGCTCGTGCAGGAAGGGCTGGAGGGAGCAGATGCGAAGGGGGAGAGAGTACCTGACAGCAGGGGTTCAGCCGAGGCGGCGTCCTCCGGCAGGTCAGTGTAGTGCACCCGCTGCTTCCCCGAGGCGCGGGGAAGCAAGCGTGAGTTTCTTCGGCCCTTTCTCCTTTCGCTTGTGGGACATCACTGCAGTTTGCCGCGGTCAACTGGGTTGAGAATCAGGCTCGGATCCTGTCTGTGTCGCTGTGGATGGCGCTGGATGGAGTCGTCTGTCTGCGGAGCGGGAGATCAGGCGTCCATCACTGTCCTGCGCTGGCCACGCCCCCAGACATATATACATTCCAAAGTACAATAGAAAAGAAGAGTCAATGTTTATGTATGAACATCACTGAGTGCAGAGACTAACTGCCAGGTGAACAAAGAAACATGGCTGCTACATAGATTCCCATGCACCCAGCCATGCTAATTCACAAGCATGAACTCATCATATCCTGTTAGTGGATCCTATCAAATATGGTTCATATAAACCCTATTGTTCCAGTGAATGGGACTTTATTATATCTGCAAAAGACAATAGCAGCAGTCTTATGTCAGTCATATGGATCAAATATAATAGAAAGATGCCAGCCATTAATCCTGGTAAAACGATAAGAATTCCACATCACAAACAAATCTCTGCAGTGAATACTGGTGCTCTCGATGGCGGATATATATTTATGCGATGGATTTCTCCTTGCCATAAATCAGGCTACAAGTTTCGTGCAATTCCATCTAATGGAAGAGTTCCACTAACAGGTCTTTCCTCAATGCCAGTTAAAGCAATATTCGCATAGTGATTAAAGTTACGAGGTACCGGTAAACTGACACTGGGAGACATAATGGCAATTTAACTAAAAATACATCCTAAAGAAATGTCCACATAAATATTAATAAAACTTCCACAACACACCTCGCTTGTGTGGATGGGGAAATCTGTTCAGTTTAACAGTTCCATGTATGGCCAGCCTTAAACCATGACATGTATGCAGAAAGACTTGTAACTTCCTTAAACTGGCCATACATGGATCAAAATGTGGCTCTTTCAGCAGGGCCCAGCTGAATTTCGATCCATGTGTGGCCAATGCGGTTTACAGGAGTCATATTCTCGCTCGATCAGTGCAGTAGGCTGCAGAGCTGATGTGTATAGTTAACCACTTAAGCCCCGGAAGATTTTACCCCCTTCCTGACCAGACCCCTTTTTTCAACTTGGCACTTTGTGATTTTTAACTGACAATTGTGCGGTCATGCAATGTGGTACCCAAACGAAATTTACGTCCTTTTTTTTTTACCACACAGAGCTTTCTTTTGGTGGTATTTGATCACCTCTGCGTTTTTATTTTTTGCGATATTAATAAAAGAGCAAAAATTTTGCAAAAAAATGACATTTTTAACTTTCTTTTAAAAAATATTCAATATACTCAATTTGTCATTTTTTTTTTGGCCAAAATATATTTAGCTATATGTCTTTGACAAAAAAAATTCAATGAGCGTATTTTTATAGGTTTGCGCAGAAGTTATAGCGTCTACAATCTATGGTGTAAATACTGAAATTTGCACAGCTTTAATTTCTGACTGCCTATCTTATTTCATGAAGTGCTAAAATGGCAGGGCAGTACAAACCCCCCCCCCCCAAACTACCACTTTTTGGAAAGTAGACAACCTAAGGAATGTTCTGAGAGGCATGTGGAGCTCATTGAATATTTCATTTTTTTGTCACAGGTGTTTTGAAAAATGACTAAAAAAATATATATATATTTTTTTTTTACACAAAGTGGTCAATGAAATGATATATTGCTCACACATGCCATGGGTATATGTGTAATTACACCCCAAAATATATTCTGCTGCTTCTCCGGAGTACAGGGATACCACATATGTGAGACTTTTTGGGAGCCTAGCTGTGTACGGGAGCCCGAAAACAAGTCGCCACCATCAGAATTTTGAAGGACGTACATTTTTCATTGCATTTTCTCACTACCTATAACGGTTTAGGAGGCCCTGAAATGTGAAGATACCACAAAACCCCCCCGCCCCCCCCCCCCCCCAAATGACCCCATTTTGGAAAGTAGACACCCCAAGCTGTTTGCTGAGAGGCATGGTGAGTCCATGGAATATTTTATTTTGCCACAAGTTTTGGGAAAATTACAATTTTTTTTTTTTACACAACTTTGTCACTAAAAGATACATTTCTCACACATGACATGGGTATATGTGGAATGGCACCCCAAAATACATTCTGACGCTTCTCCTGAGTATGGGAATGCTCCATGTGAGACTTTTTGGGAGCCTTGCTGTGTTCAGGACCGCGAAAACCAATCAACACTCTCAGGTTTTCTAATGGTGTAAATTGTGCATGTCACCTATGCACTACCTGTCACAGTTTCGGAGGCCCTAAAATTCCAAGATGGCACAACCCCCCCCCCCCCCAAATGACCCAATTTTGGTAAGTAGACACCCCAAGCTATTTGCTGAGAGGCATGGTGAGTCCATGAAATATTTTATATTTTGCCACAAGTTCCAGGAAATATATATATATATATATATATATATATATATATATATATATTTTTTTTTTTTTACTCAGTCATATATATTGCTCACACATGCCATGGGTAGATTTGAAATGACACCCCAAAATGCATTCTGCTGCTTCTCCTGAGTACAGGGATACCCCATGTGTGAGACTTTTTTGCAGTCTAGCAGAGTACAGGACCCCGAAATCCAACCCCCACTTTCAGGCTTTCCAAGGGCGTAAATTGTTGATTTCACTCCTGACTACCTATCACAGTTTCGGAGGCCATGAAATGCAAAGACAGCACAACCCCCCCCCCCCCCACCAAATGACCCCTTTTCGGAACATAGACACCCTAAGCTATTTGCAGAGAGGCATGTTGAGTGTTTTACAGATCTCACTTTTTGTCACAAAGTTTTGGAAATTGAAAAAAAAAGGAAAAAAATGCATTTTCCTGTTTTTTTTCTTCATTTTCCCAAAAAAATGAGAGCTGCAAAATACTCACCATGCCTCTCAGCAAATAGATTGGAGTGTCTAATTTGCAAAATGGGGTCATTTGGGGGGGTTTTGTGCCATCTTGGCTTTTTATGGACTTCAAAAGTGCGATAGATAGTAAGGAGTGAGATCAACAATTTACGCCCTTAGAAAGCCAGAAGGTGCGGATTGGTTTTCCGGGTCCTGTACGCGGCTAGACTGCCAAAAAGTCTCACACATGGGGTATCCCTGTACTCAGGAGAAGCAACAGAATGTATTTTGGGGTGTCTTGTCACATATACCCATGGCATGTGTGAGCAATATATAATTTAGTGACCACTTTCTGTAAAAACAACAAAAAAAAGAAATGATAATTTTCCCGACACTTGTGGCAAAATATAAAATATTCCATGGACTCCCCATGCCTCTCAGCAAATAGCTTTGGGTGTCTACTTTTCAAAAAGGGGTCATTTGGGGGGTGTTTGAACTGTCCCGGCATTTTATGCTCAATCTTATCCACACATCACCCACTCTTCTAACCACTTGAAAACCAAGCCTTTTCTGTGACTTTTTGTTTACATGAAAAAATATATTTTTTTACTAGAAAATTACTTTGAACCCCCAAACATTATATATTTCTTTAAAGCAGAGGCCCTATAGAATAAAATGGTGGATGTTGCAAAATTTTTTGTGTCACGGTATTTGCGCACAGATTTTCCAAGCGCAATTTCTGCGAAAAAAAATACATTTTTTTAAATTTATTGCACAAATACACTATATAATTCCAATTTGTTTGGTAAAATTTAAAAGATGATCTTATGCCAAGTACATAGATACCAAACATGACATGCTTTAAAAATTGCCCACGCCTCTGCAGCGGCAACAAAGTACGTACATTTTTAGAAACCTTTAAAAGTCTTTACAGGTTACCACTTTAGACTTACAGAGGAGGTCTACTGCAAGAATTACTGCACTCAACCTGGCGTTTGCGGCAATACCTCACATGCATGCTGCAATTGCGGTTTACATATGTCACTAGACCAACGCTCGCGTGCGCCGGGGGGACAGGGGGGGCTTGATTTTTTTTTTTTTTTTTTTTTGTGTTATTTTAACACCTTTCCTTTCATTTTTGTTTTAAATCATTTTTGTTATCTCAGTTCATTTAAATATCCCCTATGATAGCAATCTGTAGTGACAGGTACTCCTTTTTTAAAAAAAAAAAAAATTGGGGTCTTTTAGACTCTAGATCTCTCCTCTGACCTTAACGCATCTGACCACACCAAAATTGGTGTGATAAAATACTTTCCCAATTTCCCAATGGCCCTGTATATTTCTGGTGAAACAGAAGTCATGAAATGCTCGTAGCTTCCGGTATCTTAGGCCATAGAGATGATTGGAGCCATTCTCATCTCCAATTAAATCTATGGCTAGATAATTGAACCACCGGCTGCACTCTCGGGTTAACCGGTGGGACAGGAGAGCCCGAGAAAAACCACGGAAGGCTGCGGAAGGCGGCGGTGGGGGGGGGGGGGAGAGTCCCCTCCCACTGCATGTAAAAGCAGTCTAGCGGCCAATTACCTGCTAGGATTGCTTTTACATGTAAGCTGGCTGTAAAAAACGATACCAAGATGATGCCTAAATCTGCAGGCATCATCCTGGTATAACCACTCAAAGTCCAGCAACGTACCAGTACATTGCTGGTCCTTGTTTGGCATATAGGTTTTTTTTTTTTTTTTTCATGCAGTCTGTGGGCTGAATGAAAAAAAAGAGAACCTATCAGAAATCAGCACAGGAATAATGCGTAGTATTACTCATCATTAACTGCCCAAACAACCACCCACTGAATTTAATGATGGGTATACACGACACTATCCACGTATACCAAAATAGGATTTTCTCTGTCGCTCATTGACAGACGTAGTCCTCGTTGATTCAACACAACTCGGGTTATGCTGCCCTCTACAGGAGTAGGACTAGACAGGAAAGAAAACATTCTGGCCACACCTTAGGGGCAGTCCCAGAGGGTATATCCTCTCTCTCTCTGCTACAGCAAATCAGTTTTTTTCTGTCTAGTTAGGAGTAAGGACCTAGATGCCTTGCTAGGATCTTCGGTCCTGGCAGGATTTTTTTCTTAGATTTTTTTAGACAGCTTTTTTCTCCAGTGTTCCTGTGAGATCTTCAAGCAAGAAAGCTGGAACTGGGCGATGGGCTGGATGTTGAGATCCAGTGGTCACCCCTGTTCAGCCTACGAGCGCGTGCAGGCCATAGCTCCGCGCTGGGTCGGCCGCGACATAGTCCCACTGGACGGGGACTGACCCTGCGAGTTGAACGTCTTGCTTAAACGCCAATGACCATGAGTCACGGCGTCCGTATTGGTCGACAGCCCTCCCACCCCGGTGGAGAGGGGTACTGTCAGGAGTTGGCGCCCGCCTGGTTCCGGTAGGGTGAGTAGTATGTTCCCCCTTTCCCCCTGACGGGTCTTGTGGTGAACGCGGGCCCCTCTGTAATGGTAAGGATGGGTCTCCCCTCTATCCTATAACATGTCACAGATCCCCCTATTTGAGTGTGATTTTTGTGAACAAGTAACCAGGAGGCTTGGTTTGGGAGCTGACAATCTAATTGCAAAAATGTTTAAATGATTGTAGGCAGTGGCAGTACTAGAACATTACTGTGATAGTATAAGGTATCCTACCTGTCAGAAGCCACAGGGCGATGTCTATACATGTATACTGCATTCCAGATCATATTCCTCCAGCTAAAGCAGATGCCTCCCGACGGCCACGGACCGCATACGGCCCGCCAGGGTCCGGTACCGCCGGCCACGCTGATCACCATGAGGGTGAAGGTTTGTGAGGCCGAGATACTCAGTTATTCTGTACAGGCCGCTGCCATTGTCTGGTAGATCGCACGGGGCCGCCATTTTGGCGTAGCCTCGTGTCTCCAGCATGGGGGAGGCCATGTTTGAGGTGACCCAAACACCTCGTGGAGCTAGGGGAAGCGCCGGAAGGCGTGCAGAGGGGCGGAGCCGCCTCCTTGTTTCCCGGGAAGCCAGCCAAAAGACTTCCTGTCGGTTCTAGACAGTGCTGAGACAAGTTGCATTTGAAACTCTGAGCATCAAGTGGTGAGCCTTGGGGTCTATCTCTCTCTCTCTCTCGCTCTATAGGGGTCCCTAAGCAGTAACACTGAGGGGCTTTGTGGCGCTGGGGGTCTGAAAAAAAAAAAAATTATTTTTTTTTTTTTGACAAATTGATTTTTTCCGGGTAGTATGTGGAATTATCATGGACACTGCCACACAGGTACCCCCACCGGTTTCCCTCAAGGGGGGCGCGGGACCCGCCAGTGCACAGAGTATGGATGCATTTACAGCAGTTTTGGAGTCTTTGGCTCGGGTGGAGACGGCCTGTCAGGAACGGGGGTCAAGAAAGCGACCCCCGCCTACCCCTATATCATCTGTTACTTCAGATTCAGATGCTGAGATGGTCATTGCAGCTGCAGGTCCCTCTGCAGGGGCTGTTGTCTCAGGTAAAGTTCCCTCAGACAGTGAGGAGGACGTTCATGCTTCCGCCATAATTCAGGAAGAAGCATTGGTGGACGCACTAGTTGTGGCGGTTCGGGAAACCTTAAGACTTGAGGTTTTACCGGCAGAGGCAACTGAAATAGAAATTCCCTTTGGTACTAGCAAACCCACCAAGACGGTGAAGGTTTTTCCTTTACCCAAGTGTTTTGGTAATAAGATTAAAGAGGAATGGAGCATTCTAAGCGTACCTTTACTATTTCCAAGCGCATTGCTAGACGCTATCCGTTTGAGGAATCCCTCATTAAGAAATGGACGGTACCACCAGTGGTGGATCCACCTATTTCCAGACTGAATAAAGCCACGGTTATTCCAGTGGAGGACGCTTCGTCCTTTAAGGATTCGGTGGATCGGAAGGTAGAAGCAGAGTCCAGCACTATCTTTTCCCTGATAGGATCAGCCTTTAGACCAGTAATTGTCATTGGTCTAGTTTCTCAGACATTAACGGAATGGGCGAGATTTGTGCGCCAGGACCTGAAGGGGAAGGATATCCCCCAGGCAACATCTGATTTGATGGAACAGATTATACAAGGACTACAGTTTGTCTGTGACGCAGCCTTGGATGCTACCCCCCTATTAGGGCATGCATCTATGTCAGCGGTAATCCTCAGACGTGTGCTGTGGTTAAAATGCTGGTCAGCGGACCTAGGTTCCAAAAAGACCTTGGCGAATCTCCCCTTTCAGGGGAATCGCCTATTTGGGGCCACCCTAGATGAGATCATTAAGGATGCCACTGGGGGCAAAAGCACTTTTTTGCCACAGGCTGCTAAAGCTAAAGGACCTCGTAACAAGTGGGGACCTTTACCGCCCATAAAGGGTTCGTTCGCTCTGCTGGAGCAAGCGGGAAGGGCAAAACCCCTCTAGGAGGGTTCAAGAAGGGCTGGTCGGACAAACAAAAGACCGACTGAGCCAAACCTGAAGCAAAGGATTACACAGCCTGAAGGTGCGCCCCCACCGGTATTCAGAGCATTAGATCGAGCATCGACCACTGCTACCGGTGCGATTCTTCCCTTCCAACATTTAAGTACTACAGGGAGCGGTAGTTACCGTTCCCTGAACAGATCATTTTCTTTACCTTTTCCAAAGATTAGCCTCAGTTCCCCACAAGAATCGGATCCGGTTGAACAGACAGACCAAGGAGTCTCTAGCCGGGTGACTTCGGTCTCTAATGTTCAACCAGGAGAAATCACCACTCCTGATAGGAATCAGGTGTCTGATAAATGTGTGGGAACAGAACGATCAGACTTTGTCGGATTGCCGGGGCCAGATAGCTCTAGGGCAGCCTGGTTCAGATCCAGTCAGCTCCATTTGTCCTGGAAATTCTAGGCTAGCCTCGTCAAGCCGGTCTGGCCGACTTGGACATGCTAGTCGCGAACGCTCCTTGGGAACTTCTTCTCAGGGAGTGTCTGCGGTCTCAAGGACCGATCTTCCATTGTGCTTTACAGTCGCTGGGTTCAATGGCCTGGCCATTGAGACCCAGGTACTGAAGGACAGAGGGTTGTCAGCTTCAGTTATTCCTACGCTAATTAAGGCAAGGAAAGCGACATCCAGCAAGGTCTATTATCGCACATGGAAGACGTATATCGCGTGGTGCGAATCTTTAGGATTTCCTCCACGTACCTATTCGGTGACCCGAATATTGACCTTTCTGCAAAAGGGGGTTGAGCAGAAACTAGCCTTGAGCACCATCAAGGGTCAGGTTTCAGCGTTGGCAGTCTTCTTTCAGAAGCCCTTGGCTACTCATTCCTTGGTGCGGAATTTCATCCAGGGGGTGCGGCACCTGGCTCCACCAGTCCGCGCGACCTTACCGCCCTGGGATCTTTGGTTTTTCTGCAGAAACCTCCCTTTGAAAATATCAGGGAGATTCCCTTGCTTACTTTATCCCAGAAGGTGGCCTTCTTGGTGGCTATCACTTCTGCACGCAGGGTGTCAGAACTGGCTGCATTGTCATGCCAGTCCCCATATTTAGTGATTCATAGGGATAAGGTAGTTCTTCATCCTAAGCCGTCCTTTCTTCCAAAGGTGGTTTCAGACTTTCATCTGAATGAAGATATTGTACTACCTTCCTTGTGTCCTCAGCCCAATCATCATCGGGAACATGCCTTGCATTCCTTGGATGTGGTTCGGGCAATCAGGGTATACCTGAAGGCTATGGAATCGTTCCGTAAGACGGATTCACTTTTTGTGATCACGGAGGCGGCCACCTGGTCGTCGGTACATACCTTTACAAAATTTTATAAGATTGATGTGATGGCATCGGCGGATGCCTCATTTGGCCGCAAGGTTTGGCAGGCCGCAATTTGAGGAGACCGGTGGTCTACCTCGAGGGTTTTTTTCTGTTGGAATGTTCTGTTGAGTCTCATCTTTGATTGATGAGCATTGAAAACTTCTAGTTGGCACCGGTTGGGCCTTCTAGATTGGATTTGATTTCCATTTTCCCACCCCCTCCATTTGTGGTACTGCTTTGGGACGTCCCGAGTTGTGTTGAATCAACGAGGACTACGTCTGTCAATGACAGAGAAAAATGGATTTTTGTAAAATCTTACCGTAAAATCCTTTTCTCTTAAGCTCATTGACAGACGTAGTACCCGCCCCTCTGTTTTGAGTTGGGTTAAATTCTCTAAACACTGCTTTGTGACATAACTGATTTGCTGTAGCTGAGAGAGAGAGAGGATATACCCTCTGGGACTGCCCCTAAGGTGTGGCCAGAATGTTTTCTTTCCTGTCTAGTCCTACTCCTGTAGAGGGCAGCATAACCCGAGTTGTGTTGAATCAACGAGGACTACGTCTGTCAATGAGCTTAAGAGAAAAGGATTTTACGGTAAGATTTTACAAAAATCCATTTTTAACTGCAGTGCTGAAATCAGAAAATCACCACAGCTGCTGCCAGCAAAGGTATCCATATATGCTGAATGCAAACGCTGTTTGTGTCAGAAAATATAAAATCAATATCATAGCAGCCGACGAGTACTTGCAAGAGAAACGGGTCACAAAAGAATGAAAAAACAAAGTACATTAAAAGTACAGTAGGAAGAGTAGAAGAACATATAAAATGACTGACACAACAACAGTTTTTGGATCCTTTTATTTTTCTTTCTAACTGTTGTTCCTTGATTTGGGACTGCGATCTTCCAGCTTGGATCTCTCAAAATGTCGATGGACATCCAACATCTTTCGAGACCCTGTGTTTGTGTGCCCCACACTGTGTTGTGCTGTACCCTACACTAATACTCCACTAGTGTATGGTAGCGCTCGAAACATTCCCCGATGCAGAGACCAGGTTGGTCAGGACATTTGGGACAATAACGGGTGTCACGTCTGCATCCGCGCCTGCTACAGATACAACATCGTCTTTGGGGTCGTCTTTGGGTAGGGGTACTCGGGAGGACATAAGGAAAATGTCTCTCATGCAGCCGGCTCACTGCATCTGGAAGGGGAAGTTGGGCAGGCATGCCTCCTGGGTACAGGTAGGTAAGGATGATCGCTTCCTGGAATTCCCGGAAGGATCCAGTTCGTCCTGATGCCCTGTATAGGACAAAGGCGTTCAGCATAGCCAATTGGTAAAGGTAAACAGACACTTTTTTGTGCCAGCGTCTGGCTTTACGGGCAACTAAATACGGCGCCAAAAGCTGGTCGTTAAGGTCCACCCCTCCCATATTAAGGTTATATTCGTGGACACAGAGGGGTTTCTCCGTAACGCCAGTTGCCTAGGGATGTGTCTGCGTGAAGGGAGGACAGAACATAAACATCCCGTGTATCCTTCCACTTCACCGCAAGCAATTTGTCCGTTTTCAAGCAGGCTCTCGCCCCCACCTAAGATGGGAATTTACAAGCCGTTGGGGGAAGCCCCGGCGATTAGGTTGCACGGTGCCACATGCGCCAATTTGTAATTCAGAAAGATGACTAAATAGTGGCACGCTTGTGTAAAAGTTGTCCACGTACAAATGGTACCCCTTTCTGGATAAGGGTGACACCAAGTCCCAAACAATCTTGCCGCTGCTCCCTTTGTAGTCTGGGCAGTTGGGGGGCTCCACACAGCTATCTTTTCCCTCATAGACCCGGAAACTAACTGTATAACCTGTGGCCCTGTCACACAATTTATACAGCTTGACCCCGTACTTGGCACGCTTGCTGGGGAGGTACTGTTTCATAACAAGGCGGCCAGTAAATTTAATCAGGGACTTGTCAACGCAGACAACTTGTTCAGGGGTGAACAAGGCTGCAAACCGCTGATTGAAGTGGTCTATGAGGGGCCGAATTTTGTGGAGCCGATCATATTCAGGGTCTCCCCGAGGACGACAGAGTTCATTGTCGCATATGGTGAACTGGGCTAGTGGACCAATATAGCCACACTTCACTCTGGTTATGCCCATGTGGAGGGAAAGGCCCAGAAAGATTTTAAATTCGGAAACCCTTATAGGTTTCCAGCTGAACGGTCTGGCAAGGGCCGAATTTGGGTTGGCGGCGATGAATTGTCGTGCATATAAATTTGATTGATCCACAATAGATCTGTAAAGATCTTCTGTGAAGAACAGCTCAAAAAGTTCAGGGGCGTAAAACCAGCTGTCTCCACGTGGATTCCAGGTTGGGCAGTGAATGGGGGAAGTACTGGCGCTGTAGAATCAGTGGGTTGCCAATTGGGATACGCCAGCGCATCAGGGAGGGCACTATGGGCTCTACGGGCCTGTCTACAAATACTCGGTGGCTGCGGGCCACTTCTTTTGCTAGCCACCGCACCAACTTCAACTGCACTTAGGGGACTCGCCACGTCACCAGGTGATACTGCAGTGCTGGTTGTTCTAGGTCCAGGGTGTACTAGGCCGCTGGCGCTTGCCAGGTCACCAGAAGGATGAGCGGCACTAGTAACCACACTCTGCTCCATACGAGCACCCTGTGATTCCTGCATCTCAACTCCAGAATGGGGTCCGGTACGCCTAGGTCTAACAGGGACCCATCTGTCGTCGGAGCCATCTGTCAGGGAGCCGCTGCCATCATCTGGTTCATATACTGACCCTGATTCTGCCAGTGTAGCTTCCCCATCGCTATCATCTGACACGGACAGTATATTATATACCTCTTCTCCACTGTACCAACGTTTGGCCATTTTGGTAACTAAATTTACCGGTACAGTGGTGCGACTCACAGGTAATAAAAGCACCTGGTTGTCAAGGACTATTTCAAGTGCTACCAAAAAACTGCTAATGCTAGCAGGGATCAGGCCTGACTCTTAACACAGCAGTTTTGTGTGTTGTGTTTTTTTGTAAGTGACAGTAATCTATTGATTACTACACTTGCCTGGGTGAAAGGGTTAAACGCAGGCGCTGGCAGGAATCAGTGCTGACCGTGCAAACTCAAGTCACAAGTACACTAATACAAAATACAGTAAAAACAGTATATTATGTGTGTATTAGTGTGCAATGTGACAGGGGGGGGAAGAGGTTAACTGGATGTGATCAGGGGGTTAAATCTTTATTGGGAGGGGCTCAAGGGGTATCCTACAGATAAAAGAAAGGGTGGCAAGCGCTAAACCTGGTCACAAGTCACACTTATACGGGTATATATAAAATGCTATATACTGTATACAGTGTGTGTTGTGGCAGGTGGTGTAGGGGGGATCAGAGGGTTAAATCTTTTTTTGGGGGGTGGCAGGGACCCTAAACCTTCTTGGGACTGAAACTTAGTCGCCTGCGCTAATTCTGATCACAATCACACTAATACAAAAATACAAAAACACTGTATATTACGTTTGTATTACTGTTGAATGTGACAGCGGGGTAGGGGTTAACTGGAGGTGATCAGGGGGGGGATCAGGGGGTTAAATCTTTATTGGGGTGGGGGGTAATTTAAGTGGACCGCAAATCACACTTATACAGGTATATAGGAAAATGCTATATGCTGTATACAGTGTGTGTTGTGTCAGGGGCTGTAGGGGTTAATTGGGGGGGGCGATCGGGGGTTAAATGTGCCTATCTACCTGTGTGTGGGTGTGCTTGTGCAGTTACTCAGTTAGATGTGCTCTCCTCTCACGTTTGATCCAAAAAGGACGATGGGAGGGGAGGGCACCTCTTCTCCAAGCCTGTGTTTACATTTCACAGGCTTAGTGTCATTTGATTGGGCAGGACCGATCAACAGGTCCAGGCCAAAAATGATTGGCCTGGACCTGATGACTGATCGGTTCTGAACCCAATCGAGTAATCGGCAGGACAGCGGGCGCCAGAGCGGCGAAGGCTAGTGACGTACTGGTACGTCACTTTGCCTGGCTGGGGCTGACTGCCGCAGTATATGTACTTGCGGCGGTCGGCAAGTGGTTAAACAGCAGGGGAGTCTCCCCGCTGTCAGAATACAATGCCACAGCAGGGAAGATTCCTGAAGGCGACCTGGAACACAGTGAAGCCAGATTTAACCATAACAACCATGCAGCAAGCATTTTAGGTTCACGGTGAAAGTCTTTCTCATGACATGGTTTATATTGTGTGTGTTTTTAACTAAAATCTCCTATTTCATTATCTTTGAAAACATAGGCATGATGCCATTGTAAATTTTATCTTTTCCATTAATAGTTGGAAGCAATGATCAGCAAGGTGGGAAGCCATGAACACTCCAAGCAAAATTGGAAGCCATGAACACTCCAAGCAAGATGAAATCCCTTTTCTGCTCCTGCAGCATTAACTGGATGGTGGGTACCAATGTAACTCATGGCTTGAGTTAGCCACTCAATTTTGTGGACCGAAAAATGAATGTAATAAGTTTTGCAATGCTGAGTAAGGAAGAAAAGCAACTGAGTTATGAGCTTTCATCATAACTCATTGGTTGGGTTTAGCCACTCAATTTTGTGGACCCAAAAATTAACGTACTTAGTGTTTTGTTATGCTGAGTAAGGAAGGCGATCAACTGAGTTATGAGCTTTCATCATAACATGTTGCTTGGGTTTAGCCACTCAGTTTTGTGGACCCAAAGCTTTACTACATATTTCACCACTATATTCTATAGCTTGCTAAATATCCCCACACTGAGATCCCTCTTGCGAAAGTGTACAGGGAGCCCCCGCTCTCTGGAAGTAAAGGATTAGCTGTTGCAAGAATTGTTGCAAAATTTCTATTGTGAGCTGTAATTGGGTACCTGGACTGGTTGCTGGGCTGTTCTGTAGTTGAGGGACTGGGGCTATCAAAGTCCTTGCTGGATTGGGGGAGGAGTGCCCACTCCTCCGAGAAGGTCAGGGCTAGATCAGATTCAGTTTTCTCTCCAACTGCTCCCAGGGCATCCTAACAATCACTCTAGATGTTTGATTATGGCTTACAATGGAAATGGCCCTCTCCCAAAGCCCAATGTAGCTTTGTATAAAAGGCTGTTAATTCCCTGATTGCTGCTCATTAATGCCCACCTTGGAGCAGTATAGTACGCGGTTGCAAATAATTTCCCATTGATTGCAGGCTCTTTGTGGTCCAAACATAACAGCATTCGTATGCTACCCCCATAGTGCCTGGTTCCTGTGCTGGAGTGATGGGATGAAATGCAAATTATGTGTATTGAAGTCCAGTTGAGCACTGTTCGAATACAGTGCCATTAATTCCCCTTTGCTGCTCATTTATATGCCCACCCTGGAGCAGTGTAGAATGCATTGCAAATGATTTCCCCTTGCGCATATGCTCTTTGTGGTCCCAACAAGGCAGAGTTCATAGGCAATGCATATAGTTATTGGCTGCTTTACTAGAGCCGTGTTTCGTTCATATGCAATGCAAATGATATGTTGCGTAATCAAGCCCTCTCTAGCGTTGTTTGTATACAATGCCAGCAATTCCCCTTCGCTTCTTATTTATGCCCAGCCTGGAGCTATCTAAATCTTTTTGCGGATCATCTGAATGATCAGTATGGTTGGGCTCTGGCAAGACTTTGCTGTTTGGGTTAGTTTGGTAAATTGGTAAGCATACTATTTAGTAGTTAGAATATGTAACCTGTGTTGTTTTTTAGCTACAAGAAAATCTAGGAGGATCATGAGATATAAGTAAAGGGTGATGCAAGCCTGCTGCTGAACTGCGCTAAAGCTGGGGTGCTGCTCTGCATTGGTGAAGGTTTTCGGAGCTCCTTCCTCTCTCCTCTATTTGTGGTTGTTTGACCTTGCATGGGGAGCTTGGGTGGTCACATGGCGGGTGTGGGTCAATTCTTGCTGGAGCCGTCTTAAAATGGGATTTGTATTTGTTTCCCTTTGTTATTGTTTAAGGTTAAAGCAAATAGAGCTCTCCTGATAAAAAAGTGAAGTAAAGAAAAAAGCCACTTAAAGTAGAACTACAAGCAAAACCTTCTTTTTGTATAGAGTAAGTGGGGGGGGGGGTTATAACCTCAGGTATTTTTTTGCCATCTGTCCCATTGCCGAGATTTTCCTTTATTTCCTGTCCCATAGCCGAACAGGAACTGAAAAGAAATCCCTGCAGATTAAGGGTTTTCCATGGGGATCGCCAGGTCACCAGAACTAGTGTCCCCATTGTAATATTTCCTCTCTATTTCTTTCATAGGGTCAACCAAAACTTTGGTATTTTTTTAAATCCAATGATCCCATCTGTCTTCTGCTCATCAGAAGTGCCTGAGTACCTGTCTCCAGCCCCTCAGAAGTGTGCGGGTGCCTGTCTCCAGCCCGTCAGAAGTGCGCGGATGCCTGTCTCCACCCCGTCAGAAGTGCGCGGATGCCTGTCTCCAGCCCGTCAGAAGTGCGCGGATGCCTGTCTCCAGCCCGTCAGAAGTGCGCGGATGCCTGTCTCCAGCCCGTCAGAAGTGCGCGGATGCCTGTCTCCAGCCCGTCATAAGTGCGCGGATGCCTGTCTCCAGCCCGTCAGAAGTGCGCGGATGCCTGTCTCCAGCCCGCCAGAAGTGCGCGGATGCCTGTCTCCAGCCCGCCAGAAGTGCGCGGATGCCTGTCTCCAGCCCGCCAGAAGTGCGCGGATGCCTGTCTCCAGCCCGCCAGAAGTGCGCGGATGCCTGTCTCCAAGCCTTTCCAGAGGGCCCCGGGTGCCTGTCTCCAAGCCTTTCCAGAGGGCCCCGGGTGCCTGTCTCCAAGCCTTTCCAGAGGGCCCCGGGTGCCTGTCTCCAAGCCTTTCCAGAGGGCCCCGGGTGCCTGTCTCCAAGCCTTTCCAGAGGGCCCCGGTTGCGTGTCTCCAAGCCCTTCAAGAAGGCCCCGGTTGCGTGTCTCCAAGCCCGGTTGCGTGTCTCCAAGCCCTTCCAGAGGGCCCCGGTTGCGTGTCTCCAAGCCCTTCCAGAGGGCCCCTGGTTGCGTGTCTCCAAGCCCTTCCAGAGGGCCCCTGGTTGCGTGTCTCCAAGCCCTTCCAGAGGGCCCCTGGTTGCGTGTCTCCAAGCCCTTCCAGAGGGCCCCGGTTGCGTGTCTCCAAGCCCTTCCAGAGGGCCCCGGTTGCGTGTCTCCAAGCCCTTCCAGAGGGCCCCGGTTGCGTGTCTCCAAGCCCTTCCAGAGGGCCCCGGTTGCGTGTCTCCAAGCCCTTCCAGAGGGCCCCGGTTGCGTGTCTCCAAGCCCTTCCAGAGGGCCCCGGTTGCGTGTCTCCAAGCCCTTCCAGAGGGCCCCGGTTGCGTGTCTCCAAGCCCTTCCAGAGGGCCCCGGTTGCGTGTCTCCAAGCCCTTCCAGAGGGCCCCGGTTGCGTGTCTCCAAGCCCTTCCAGAGGGCCCCGGTTGCGTGTCTCCAAGCCCTTCCAGAGGGCCCCGGTTGCGTGTCTCCAAGCCCTTCCAGAGGGCCCCGGTTGCGTGTCTCCAAGCCCTTCCAGAGGGCCCCGGTTGCGTGTCTCCAAGCCCTTCCAGAGGGCCCCGGTTGCGTGTCTCCAAGCCCTTCCAGAGGGCCCCGGTTGCGTGTCTCCAAGCCCTTCCAGAGGGCCCCGGTTGCGTGTCTCCAAGCCCTTCCAGAGGGCCCCGGTTGCGTGTCTCCAAGCCCTTCCAGAGGGCCCCGGTTGCGTGTCTCCAAGCCCTTCCAGAGGGCCCCGGTTGCGTGTCTCCAAGCCCTTCCAGAGGGCCCCGGTTGCGTGTCTCCAAGCCCTTCCAGAGGGCCCCGGTTGCGTGTCTCCAAGCCCTTCCAGAGGGCCCCGGTTGCGTGTCTCCAAGCCCTTCCAGAGGGCCCCGGTTGCGTGTCTCCAAGCCCTTCCAGAGGGCCCCGGTTGCGTGTCTCCAAGCCCTTCCAGAGGGCCCCGGTTGCGTGTCTCCAAGCCCTTCCAGAGGGCCCCGGTTGCGTGTCTCCAAGCCCTTCCAGAGGGCCCCGGTTGCGTGTCTCCAAGCCCTTCCAGAGGGCCCCGGTTGCGTGTCTCCAAGCCCTTCCAGAGGGCCCCGGTTGCGTGTCTCCAAGCCCTTCCAGAGGGCCCCGGTTGCGTGTCTCCAAGCCCTTCCAGAGGGCCCCGGTTGCGTGTCTCCAAGCCCTTCCAGAGGGCCCCGGTTGCGTGTCTCCAAGCCCTTCCAGAGGGCCCCGGTTGCCTGTCTCCAAGCCCTTCCAGAGGGCCCCGGTTGCCTGTCTCCAAGCCCTTCCAGAGGGCCCCGGTTGCCTGTCTCCAAGCCCTTCCAGAGGGCCCCGGTTGCCTGTCTCCAAGCCCTTCCAGAGGGCCCCGGTTGCCTGTCTCCAAGCCCTTCCAGAGGGCCCCGGTGCCTGCCTCCAAGCCCTTCCAGAGGGCCTTCTGACCATCCCTGCACCCTCCCTCCTGTCGGATGATGGGGGTGTTGCAGTGCCTTTTTTTCCTCCTCCAGCCCAGGGGAGCAGTGGCCAGCAGGGTTGTCTGTGCCGGTGCCTTTTGGAGTTATATGGGCTTGTCATGCAGCCCAGGACTTGCAAGGTGGTTCCTGCAGTGCAGGCTTGCCACATGTGAGCTGTGGGTCCTGGCCACTCCGCATTCTCAGAATTCTGCTGCACTGTGCAACATGGAGAAAGCAGAAACTGTTGGCTGCTACAGCAGAAGCAGGTGCCTCATCTCATGCACTTGCCAGGCCCAGGTAAGGGGGGCACAGTGGTGCCTTTTGGTTATCCTTTTGGGATTACTTGTGTGTGGTTTATTGCGCCTTCCTCTCTATGTGTCAGGGTAAAGGAAGCCTGCTGCTGAAGTGCGCTACAGCTTGGGGGCAGCTTTGCATTGGTGAAAGTTCTCAGGGCTCCTTACTCTCTCGTCTATTTGCGGTTGATTGACCTTGCATGGGGAGCTTGGGTGGTCACATGGCAGGTGTGGGTCAATTGTTGCTGGAGCCCACTTAAAATGGGATTGTATTTGTTTCCCTTTGTTGTTTAAATTGTTTATAGTAGAACTACAAGCAAAACTTTCTTTTTGTATAGAGTAAGCCCATCACGGGTGCCCGTGTCCAGCCTATCAGGAGTGCCCGGGTGCCGTTCTCCATGCCGTTCCAGAGTGCCCGGGTGCCGTTCTCCATGCTCTTCCAGAGTGCCCGGGTGCTGTTCTCCATGCCCTTCCAGAGTGCCCGGGTGCCGTTCTCCATGCCCTTCCAGAGTGCCCGGGTGCCGTTCTCCATGCCCTTCCAGAGTGCCCGGGTGCCGTTCTCCATGCCCTTCCAGAGTGCCCGGGTGCCGTTCTCCATGCCCTTCCAGAGTGCCCGGGTGCCGTTCTCCATGCCCTTCCAGAGTGCCCGGGTGCCGTTCTCCATGCCCTTCCAGAGTGCCCGGGTGCCGTTCTCCATGCCCTTCCAGAGTGCCCGGGTGCCGTTCTCCATGCCCTTCCAGAGTGCCCGGGTGCCGTTCTCCATGCCCTTCCAGAGTGCCCGGGTGCCGTTCTCCATGCCCTTCCAGAGTGCCCGGGTGCCGTTCTCCATGCCCTTCCAGAGTGCCCGGGTGCCGTTCTCCATGCCCTTCCAGAGTGCCCGGGTGCCGTTCTCCATGCCCTTCCAGAGTGCCCGGGTGCCGTTCTCCATGCCCTTCCAGAGTGCCCGGGTGCCGTTCTCCATGCCCTTCCAGAGTGCCCGGGTGCCGTTCTCCATGCCCTTCCAGAGTGCCCGGGTGCCGTTCTCCATGCCCTTCCAGAGTGCCCGGGTGCCGTTCTCCATGCCCTTCCAGAGTGCCCGGGTGCCGTTCTCCATGCCCTTCCAGAGTGCCCGGGTGCCGTTCTCCATGCCCTTCCAGAGTGCCCGGGTGCCGTTCTCCATGCCCTTCCAGAGTGCCCGGGTGCCGTTCTCCATGCCCTTCCAGAGTGCCCGGGTGCCGTTCTCCATGCCCTTCCAGAGTGCCCGGGTGCCGTTCTCCATGCCCTTCCAGAGTGCCCGGGTGCCGTTCTCCATGCCCTTCCAGAGTGCCCGGGTGCCGTTCTCCATGCCCTTCCAGAGTGCCCGGGTGCCGTTCTCCATGCCCTTCCAGAGTGCCCGGGTGCCGTTCTCCATGCCCTTCCAGAGTGCCCGGGTGCCGTTCTCCATGCCCTTCCAGAGTGCCCGGGTGCCGTTCTCCATGCCCTTCCAGAGTGCCCGGGTGCCGTTCTCCATGCCCTTCCAGAGTGCCCGGGTGCCGTTCTCCATGCCCTTCCAGAGTGCCCGGGTGCCGTTCTCCATGCCCTTCCAGAGTGCCCGGGTGCCGTTCTCCATGCCCTTCCAGAGTGCCCGGGTGCCGTTCTCCATGCCCTTCCAGAGTGCCCGGGTGCCGTTCTCCATGCCCTTCCAGAGTGCCCGGGTGCCGTTCTCCATGCCCTTCCAGAGTGCCCGGGTGCCGTTCTCCATGCCCTTCCAGAGTGCCCGGGTGCCGTTCTCCATGCCCTTCCAGAGTGCCCGGGTGCCGTTCTCCATGCCCTTCCAGAGTGCCCGGGTGCCGTTCTCCATGCCCTTCCAGAGTGCCCGGGTGCCGTTCTCCATGCCCTTCCAGAGTGCCCGGGTGCCGTTCTCCATGCCCTTCCAGAGTGCCCGGGTTGCGTTTCTCCAAACCCTTCCAGAGTGCCCGGGTTGCGTTTCTCCAAGCCCTTCCAGAGGGGCCCCGTTTGCGTGTCTCCAAGCCCTTCCAGAGGGGCCCCGTTTGCGTGTCTCCAAGCCCTTCCAGAGGGGCCCCGGTTGCGTGTCTTCAAGCCCTTCGAGAGGGCCCCGATTGCGTGTCTTCAAGCCCTTCCAGAGTGCCCGGGTGCTGTTCTATATGCCCTTCTAGAGAGTCGGGGTGCCGGTCTCCATGCCCTAACAGAGTGCCCGGGTGCCGTTCTCCATGCCCTAACAGAGTGCCGGGGTGCCGGTCTCCATGCCCTAACAGAGTGCCGGGGTGCCGGTCTCCATGCCCTAACAGAGTGCCGGGGTGCCGGTCTCCATGCCCTAACAGAGTGCCGGGGTGCCGGTCTCCATGCCCTAACAGAGTGCCGGGGTGCCGGTCTCCATGCCCTAACAGAGTGCCGGGGTGCCGGTCTCCATGCCCTAACAGAGTGCCGGGGTGCCGGTCTCCATGCCCTAACAGAGTGCCGGGGTGCCGGTCTCCATGCCCTAACAGAGTGCCGGGGTGCCGGTCTCCATGCCCTAACAGAGTGCCGGGGTGCCGGTCTCCATGCCCTAACAGAGTGCCGGGGTGCCGGTCTCTATGCCCTAACAGAGTGCCGGGGTGCCGGTCTCCATGCCCTAACAGAGTGCCGGGGTGCCGGTCTCCATGCCCTAACAGAGTGCCGGGGTGCCGGTCTCCATGCCCTAACAGAGTGCCGGGGTGCCGGTCTCCATGCCCTAACAGAGTGCCGGGGTGCCGGTCTCCATGCCCTAACAGAGTGCCGGGGTGCCGGTCTCCATGCCCTAACAGAGTGCCGGGGTGCCGGTCTCCATGCCCTAACAGAGTGCCGGGGTGCCGGTCTCCATGCCCTAACAGAGTGCCGGGGTGCCGGTCTCCATGCCCTAACAGAGTGCCGGGGTGCCGTTCTCCATGCCCTTCCAGAGTGCCCGGGTGCCGTTCTCCATGCACTCCCAGAGTGCCCGGGTGCCGTTCTCCATGCACTCCCAGAGTGCCCGGGTGCCGTTCTCCATGCACTCCCAGAGTGCCCGGGTGCCGTTCTCCATGCACTTCCAGAGTGCCCGGGTGCCGTTCTCCATGCCCTTCCAGAGTGCCCGGGTGCCCGGTCTCCATGCCCTTCCAGAGTGCCCGGGTGCCCGGTCTCCATGCCCTTCCAGAGTGCCCGGGTGCCGTTCTCCATGCCCTTACAGAGTGCCCGGGTGCCGTTCTCCATGCCCTTACAGAGTGCCCGGGTGCCGTTCTCCATGCCCTAACAGAGTGCCCGGGTGCCGTTCTCCATGCCCTAACAGAGTGCCCGGGTGCCGTTCTCCATGCCCTAACAGAGTGCCCGGGTGCCGTTCTCCATGCCCTTCCAGAGGGCCCCGGTTGCGTGTCTCCAAGCCCTTCCAGAGGGCCTCAGTTGTGTGTCTCCAAGCCTTTCCAGAGGGCCTTCTGACCATCCCTGCACCCTCTCTCCTGTCGGATGATGGGGGTGTTGCAGTGCCTTTTTTTCCTCCTCCAGCCCAGGGAAACAGTGTCCAGCAGGGTTGTCTCTGCCTGTGTGCCTGATGCCTTTTGGAGTTATATGGGCTTGTCATGCAGCCCAGGACTTGCAAGGTGGTTCCTGCAGTGCAGGGAAGCCGCTGCAGTGGTGGAGGCTTGCCACATGTCAGCTGTGGGTCCTGGCCACTCCGCATTCTCAGAATTCTGCTGCACTGTGCAACATGGAGAAAGCAGAAAATGTTGACTGCTACAGCAGAAGCAGGTGCCTCATCTCATGCACTTGCCAGGCCCAGGTAAGGGGGGAACGGTGGTGCCTTTTGGTTATCCTTACTTTTGGGATTACTTGTGTGTGGTTTATTGTGCCTTCCTCTCTAGGTGTCAGGGTAAAGGAAGCCTGCTGCTGAAGTGCGCTACAGCTTGGGGGCAGCTTTGCATTGGTGAAAGTTCTCGGAGCTCCTTCCTCTCTCGTCTATTTGCGGTTGATTGACCTTGCATGGGGAGCTTGGGTGGTCACATGGCGGGTGTGGGTCATTTGTTGCTGGAGCCCACTTAAAATGGGATTGTATTTGTTTCCCTTTGTTATTGTTTAAGGTTAAAGCAAATAGAGCTCTCCTGATAAAAGGAAGTGAAGAAAAAAGCCACTTATAGTAGAACTACAAGCAAAACCTTCTTTTTGTATAGAGTAATCCCATCAGGGTTGCCCATGTCCAGCCTATCAGGAGTGCCCGTCTCCATGCCCTTCCAGAGTGCCCGGGTGCCCGTCTCTATGCCCTTCCAGAGTGCCCGGGTGCCCGTCTCCATGCCCTAACAGAGTGCCCGGGTGCCGTTCTCCATGCCCTAACAGAGTGCCCGGGTGCCGTTCTCCATGCCCTAACAGAGTGCCCGGGTGCCGTTCTCCATGCCCTAACAGAGTGCCCGGGTGCCGTTCTCCATGCACTCCCAGAGTGCCCGGGTGCCGTTCTCCATGCACTCCCAGAGTGCCCGGGTGCCGTTCTCCATGCACTCCCAGAGTGCCCGGGTGCCGTTCTCCATGCACTTCCAGAGTGCCCGGGTGCCGTTCTCCATGCCCTTCCAGAGTGCCCGGGTGCCCGGTCTCCAAGCCCTTCCAGAGGGCCCCGGTTGCGTGTCTCCAAGCCCTTCCAGAGGGCCCCGGTTGCGTGTCTCCAAGCCCTTCCAGAGGGCCCCGGTTGCCTGTCTCCAAGCCCTTCCAGAGGGCCCCGGTTGCCTGTCTCCAAGCCCTTCCAGAGGGCCCCGGTTGCCTGTCTCCAAGCCCTTCCAGAGGGCCCCGGTTGCCTGTCTCCAAGCCCTTCCAGAGGGCCCCGGTTGCCTGTCTCCAAGCCCTTCCAGAGGGCCCCGGTGCCTGCCTCCAAGCCCTTCCAGAGGGCCTTCTGACCATCCCTGCACCCTCCCTCCTGTCGGATGATGGGGGTGTTGCAGTGCCTTTTTTTCCTCCTCCAGCCCAGGGGAGCAGTGGCCAGCAGGGTTGTCTGTGCCGGTGCCTTTTGGAGTTATATGGGCTTGTCATGCAGCCCAGGACTTGCAAGGTGGTTCCTGCAGTGCAGGCTTGCCACATGTGAGCTGTGGGTCCTGGCCACTCCGCATTCTCAGAATTCTGCTGCACTGTGCAACATGGAGAAAGCAGAAACTGTTGGCTGCTACAGCAGAAGCAGGTGCCTCATCTCATGCACTTGCCAGGCCCAGGTAAGGGGGGCACAGTGGTGCCTTTTGGTTATCCTTTTGGGATTACTTGTGTGTGGTTTATTGCGCCTTCCTCTCTATGTGTCAGGGTAAAGGAAGCCTGCTGCTGAAGTGCGCTACAGCTTGGGGGCAGCTTTGCATTGGTGAAAGTTCTCAGGGCTCCTTACTCTCTCGTCTATTTGCGGTTGATTGACCTTGCATGGGGAGCTTGGGTGGTCACATGGCAGGTGTGGGTCAATTGTTGCTGGAGCCCACTTAAAATGGGATTGTATTTGTTTCCCTTTGTTGTTTAAATTGTTTATAGTAGAACTACAAGCAAAACTTTCTTTTTGTATAGAGTAAGCCCATCACGGGTGCCCGTGTCCAGCCTATCAGGAGTGCCCGGGTGCCGTTCTCCATGCCGTTCCAGAGTGCCCGGGTGCCGTTCTCCATGCTCTTCCAGAGTGCCCGGGTGCCGTTCTCCATGCCCTTCCAGAGTGCCCGGGTGCCGTTCTCCATGCCCTTCCAGAGTGCCCGGGTGCCGTTCTCCATGCCCTTCCAGAGTGCCCGGGTGCCGTTCTCCATGCCCTTCCAGAGTGCCCGGGTGCCGTTCTCCATGCCCTTCCAGAGTGCCCGGGTGCCGTTCTCCATGCCCTTCCAGAGTGCCCGGGTGCCGTTCTCCATGCCCTTCCAGAGTGCCCGGGTGCCGTTCTCCATGCCCTTCCAGAGTGCCCGGGTGCCGTTCTCCATGCCCTTCCAGAGTGCCCGGGTGCCGTTCTCCATGCCCTTCCAGAGTGCCCGGGTGCCGTTCTCCATGCCCTTCCAGAGTGCCCGGGTGCCGTTCTCCATGCCCTTCCAGAGTGCCCGGGTGCCGTTCTCCATGCCCTTCCAGAGTGCCCGGGTGCCGTTCTCCATGCCCTTCCAGAGTGCCCGGGTGCCGTTCTCCATGCCCTTCCAGAGTGCCCGGGTGCCGTTCTCCATGCCCTTCCAGAGTGCCCGGGTGCCGTTCTCCATGCCCTTCCAGAGTGCCCGGGTGCCGTTCTCCATGCCCTTCCAGAGTGCCCGGGTGCCGTTCTCCATGCCCTTCCAGAGTGCCCGGGTGCCGTTCTCCATGCCCTTCCAGAGTGCCCGGGTGCCGTTCTCCATGCCCTTCCAGAGTGCCCGGGTGCCGTTCTCCATGCCCTTCCAGAGTGCCCGGGTGCCGTTCTCCATGCCCTTCCAGAGTGCCCGGGTGCCGTTCTCCATGCCCTTCCAGAGTGCCCGGGTGCCGTTCTCCATGCCCTTCCAGAGTGCCCGGGTGCCGTTCTCCATGCCCTTCCAGAGTGCCCGGGTGCCGTTCTCCATGCCCTTCCAGAGTGCCCGGGTGCCGTTCTCCATGCCCTTCCAGAGTGCCCGGGTGCCGTTCTCCATGCCCTTCCAGAGTGCCCGGGTGCCGTTCTCCATGCCCTTCCAGAGTGCCCGGGTGCCGTTCTCCATGCCCTTCCAGAGTGCCCGGGTGCCGTTCTCCATGCCCTTCCAGAGTGCCCGGGTGCCGTTCTCCATGCCCTTCCAGAGTGCCCGGGTGCCGTTCTCCATGCCCTTCCAGAGTGCCCGGGTGCCGTTCTCCATGCCCTTCCAGAGTGCCCGGGTGCCGTTCTCCATGCCCTTCCAGAGTGCCCGGGTGCCGTTCTCCATGCCCTTCCAGAGTGCCCGGGTGCCGTTCTCCATGCCCTTCCAGAGTGCCCGGGTGCCGTTCTCCATGCCCTTCCAGAGTGCCCGGGTGCCGTTCTCCATGCCCTTCCAGAGTGCCCGGGTTGCGTTTCTCCAAACCCTTCCAGAGTGCCCGGGTTGCGTTTCTCCAAGCCCTTCCAGAGGGGCCCCGTTTGCGTGTCTCCAAGCCCTTCCAGAGGGGCCCCGTTTGCGTGTCTCCAAGCCCTTCCAGAGGGGCCCCGGTTGCGTGTCTTCAAGCCCTTCGAGAGGGCCCCGATTGCGTGTCTTCAAGCCCTTCCAGAGTGCCCGGGTGCTGTTCTCCATGCCCTTCCAGAGTGCCCGGGTGCTGTTCTATATGCCCTTCTAGAGAGTCGGGGTGCCGGTCTCCATGCCCTAACAGAGTGCCCGGGTGCCGTTCTCCATGCCCTAACAGAGTGCCGGGGTGCCGGTCTCCATGCCCTAACAGAGTGCCGGGGTGCCGGTCTCCATGCCCTAACAGAGTGCCGGGGTGCCGGTCTCCATGCCCTAACAGAGTGCCGGGGTGCCGGTCTCCATGCCCTAACAGAGTGCCGGGGTGCCGGTCTCCATGCCCTAACAGAGTGCCGGGGTGCCGGTCTCCATGCCCTAACAGAGTGCCGGGGTGCCGGTCTCCATGCCCTAACAGAGTGCCGGGGTGCCGGTCTCCATGCCCTAACAGAGTGCCGGGGTGCCGGTCTCCATGCCCTAACAGAGTGCCGGGGTGCCGGTCTCCATGCCCTAACAGAGTGCCGGGGTGCCGGTCTCCATGCCCTAACAGAGTGCCGGGGTGCCGGTCTCCATGCCCTAACAGAGTGCCGGGGTGCCGGTCTCTATGCCCTAACAGAGTGCCGGGGTGCCGGTCTCCATGCCCTAACAGAGTGCCGGGGTGCCGGTCTCCATGCCCTAACAGAGTGCCGGGGTGCCGGTCTCCATGCCCTAACAGAGTGCCGGGGTGCCGGTCTCCATGCCCTAACAGAGTGCCGGGGTGCCGGTCTCCATGCCCTAACAGAGTGCCGGGGTGCCGGTCTCCATGCCCTAACAGAGTGCCGGGGTGCCGGTCTCCATGCCCTAACAGAGTGCCGGGGTGCCGGTCTCCATGCCCTAACAGAGTGCCGGGGTGCCGTTCTCCATGCCCTTCCAGAGTGCCCGGGTGCCGTTCTCCATGCACTTCCAGAGTGCCCGGGTGCCGGTCTCCATGCCCTTCCAGAGTGCCCGGGTGCCCGGTCTCCATGCCCTTCCAGAGTGCCCGGGTGCCCGGTCTCCATGCCCTTCCAGAGTGCCCGGGTGCCGTTCTCCATGCCCTTACAGAGTGCCCGGGTGCCGTTCTCCATGCCCTTACAGAGTGCCCGGGTGCCGTTCTCCATGCCCTAACAGAGTGCCCGGGTGCCGTTCTCCATGCCCTAACAGAGTGCCCGGGTGCCGTTCTCCATGCCCTAACAGAGTGCCCGGGTGCCGTTCTCCATGCCCTTCCAGAGGGCCCCGGTTGCGTGTCTCCAAGCCCTTCCAGAGGGCCTCAGTTGCGTGTCTCCAAGCCTTTCCAGAGGGCCTTCTGACCATCCCTGCACCCTCTCTCCTGTCGGATGATGGGGGTGTTGCAGTGCCTTTTTTTCCTCCTCCAGCCCAGGGAAACAGTGTCCAGCAGGGTTGTCTCTGCCTGTGTGCCTGATGCCTTTTGGAGTTATATGGGCTTGTCATGCAGCCCAGGACTTGCAAGGTGGTTCCTGCAGTGCAGGGAAGCCGCTGCAGTGGTGGAGGCTTGCCACATGTCAGCTGTGGGTCCTGGCCACTCCGCATTCTCAGAATTCTGCTGCACTGTGCAACATGGAGAAAGCAGAAAATGTTGACTGCTACAGCAGAAGCAGGTGCCTCATCTCATGCACTTGCCAGGCCCAGGTAAGGGGGGAACGGTGGTGCCTTTTGGTTATCCTTACTTTTGGGATTACTTGTGTGTGGTTTATTGTGCCTTCCTCTCTAGGTGTCAGGGTAAAGGAAGCCTGCTGCTGAAGTGCGCTACAGCTTGGGGGCAGCTTTGCATTGGTGAAAGTTCTCGGAGCTCCTTCCTCTCTCGTCTATTTGCGGTTGATTGACCTTGCATGGGGAGCTTGGGTGGTCACATGGCGGGTGTGGGTCATTTGTTGCTGGAGCCCACTTAAAATGGGATTGTATTTGTTTCCCTTTGTTATTGTTTAAGGTTAAAGCAAATAGAGCTCTCCTGATAAAAGGAAGTGAAGAAAAAAGCCACTTATAGTAGAACTACAAGCAAAACCTTCTTTTTGTATAGAGTAATCCCATCAGGGTTGCCCATGTCCAGCCTATCAGGAGTGCCCGTCTCCATGCCCTTCCAGAGTGCCCGGGTGCCCGTCTCTATGCCCTTCCAGAGTGCCCGGGTGCCCGTCTCCATGCCCTAACAGAGTGCCCGGGTGCCGTTCTCCATGCCCTAACAGAGTGCCCGGGTGCCGTTCTCCATGCCCTAACAGAGTGCCCGGGTGCCGTTCTCCATGCCCTAACAGAGTGCCCGGGTGCCGTTCTCCATGCCCTAACAGAGTGCCCGGGTGCCGTTCTCCATGCCCTAACAGAGTGCCCGGGTGCCGTTCTCCATGCCCTAACAGAGTGCCCGGGTGCCGTTCTCCATGCCCTAACAGAGTGCCCGGGTGCCGTTCTCCATGCCCTAACAGAGTGCCCGGGTGCCGTTCTCCATGCCCTAACAGAGTGCCCGGGTGCCGTTCTCCATGCCCTTCCAGAGGGCCCGGGTGCCCGTTCTCCATGCCCTTTCAGAGTGCTCGGGTGCCGTTCTCCATGCTCTTTCAGAGTGCCCGGGTGCCGTTCTCCATGCCCTAACAGAGTGCCGGTGTGCCGGTCTCCATGCCCTAACAGAGTGCCCGGGTGCCGGTCTCCATGCCCTAACAGAGTGCCCGGGTGCCGTTCTCCATGCCCTTCCAGAGTGCCCGGGTGCCCGTTCTCCATGCCCTTTCAGAGTGCCCGGGTGCCGTTCTCCATGCTCTTTCAGAGTGCCCGGGTGCCGTTCTCCATGCCCTAACAGAGTGCCGGGGTGCCGGTCTCCATGCCCTAACAGAGTGCCCGGGTGCCGTTCTCCATGCCCTAACAGAGTGCCGGGGTGCCGTTCTCCATGCCCTAACAGAGTGCCGGGGTGCCGTTCTCCATGCCCTAACAGAGTGCCGGGGTGCCGTTCTCCATGCCCTTCCAGAGTGCCCGGGTGCCGTTCTCCATGCCCTCCCAGAGTGCCCGGGTGCCCGTCTCTATGCCCTTCCAGAGTGCCCGGGTGCCGGTCTCCATGCCCTTCCAGAGTGTCCGGGTGCCCGCTCTCCATGCCCTTCCAGAGTGCCCGGGTGCCCGCTCTCCATGCCCTTCCAGAAGGCCCGGGTGCCCGCTCTCCATGCCCTTCCAAAGTGTCGGGGTGCCGGTCTCCATGCCCTAACAGAGTGCCCGGGTGCCGTTCTCCATGCCCTAACAGAGTGCCCGGGTGCCGTTCTTCATGCCCTAACAGAGTGCCCGGGTGCCGTTCTCCATGCCCTAACAGAGTGCCCGGGTGCCGTTCTCCATGCCCTAACAGAGTGCCCGGGTGCCGTTCTCCATGCCCTAACAGAGTGCCCGGGTGCCGTTCTCCATGCCCTAACAGAGTGCCCGGGTGCCGTTCTCCATGCCCTAACAGAGTGCCCGGGTGCCGTTCTCCATGCCCTAACAGAGTGCCCGGGTGCCGTTCTCCGTGCCCTTCCAGAGTGCCCGGGTGCCGTTCTCCGTGCCCTTCCAGAGTGCCCGGGTGCCGTTCTCCGTGCCCTTCCAGAGTGCCCGGGTGCCCGTTCTCCGTGCCCTTCCAGAGTGCCCGGGTGCCCGTTCTCCGTGCCCTTCCAGAGTGCCCGGGTGCCGTTCTCCGTGCCCTTCCAGAGTGCCCGGGTGCCGTTCTCCGTGCCCTTCCAGAGTGCCCGGGTGCCGTTCTCCGTGCCCTAACAGAGTGCCCGGGTGCCGTTCTCCATGCCCTAACAGAGTGCCCGGGTGCCGTTCTCCATGCCCTTCCAGAGTGCCCGGCTGCCGTTCTCCATGCCCTTCCAGAGTGCCCGGCTGCCGTTCTCCATGCCCTTCCAGAGTGGCCGGGTGCCCGTTCTCCATGCCCTTCCAGAGTGGCCGGGTGCCCGTTCTCCATGCCCTTCCAGAGTGGCCGGGTGCCCGTTCTCCATGCCCTTCCAGAGTGGCCGGGTGCCCGTTCTCCATGCCCTTTCAGAGTGCCCGGGTGCCGTTCTCCATGCCCTAACAGAGTGCCGGGGTGCCGTTCTCCATGCCCTAACAGAGTGCCGGGGTGCCGTTCTCCATGCCCTAACAGAGTGCCGGGGTGCCGTTCTCCATGCCCTAACAGAGTGCCGGGGTGCCGTTCTCCATGCCCTAACAGAGTGCCGGGGTGCCGTTCTCCATGCCCTAACAGAGTGCCGGGGTGCCGTTCTCCATGCCCTAACAGAGTGCCGGGGTGCCGTTCTCCATGCCCTAACAGAGTGCCGGGGTGCCGTTCTCCATGCCCTAACAGAGTGCCGGGGTGCCGTTCTCCATGCCCTAACAGAGTGCCGGGGTGCCGTTCTCCATGCCCTAACAGAGTGCCGGGGTGCCGTTCTCCATGCCCTAACAGAGTGCCGGGGTGCCGTTCTCCATGCCCTAACAGAGTGCCGGGGTGCCGTTCTCCATGCCCTAACAGAGTGCCGGGGTGCCGTTCTCCATGCCCTTCCAGAGTGCCGGGGTGCCGTTCTCCATGCCCTTCTAGAGTGTCGGGGTGCCGGTCTCCATGCCCTAACAGAGTGCCCGGGTGCCGTTCTCCATGCCCTAACAGAGTGCCCGGGTGCCGTTCTCCATGCCCTAACAGAGTGCCCGGGTGCCGGTCTCCATGCCCTAACAGAGTGCCGGGGTGCCGGTCTCCATGCCCTAACAGAGTGCCGGGGTGCCGGTCTCCATGCCCTAACAGAGTGCCGGGGTGCCGGTCTCCATGCCCTAACAGAGTGCCGGGGTGCCGGTCTCCATGCCCTAACAGAGTGCCGGGGTGCCGGTCTCCATGCCCTAACAGAGTGCCGGGGTGCCGGTCTCCATGCCCTAACAGAGTGCCGGGGTGCCGTTCTCCATGCCCTAACAGAGTGCCGGGGTGCCGGTCTCCATGCCCTAACAGAGTGCCGGGGTGCCGGTCTCCATGCCCTAACAGAGTGCCGGGGTGCCGTTCTCCATGCACTCCCAGAGTGCCCGGGTGCCGTTCTCCATGCACTCCCAGAGTGCCCGGGTGCCGTTCTCCATGCACTCCCAGAGTGCACGGGTGCCGGTCTCTATGCCCTTCCAGAGTGCCCGGGTGCCGTTCTCCATGCCCTTCCAGAGTGCCCGGGTGCCGTTCTCCATGCCCTTCCAGAGTGCCCGGGTGCCGTTCTCCATGCCCTTTCAGAGTGCCCTGGTGCCGTTCTCCGTGCCCTTTCAGAGTGCCCGGGTGCCGTTCTCCGTGCCCTTTCAGAGTGCCCGGGTGCCGTTCTCCGTGCCCTTTCAGAGTGCCCGGGTTCCGTTCTCCGTGCCCTTTCAGAGTGCCCGGGTTCCGTTCTCCGTGCCCTTTCAGAGTGCCCGGGTGCCGTTCTCCGTGCCCTTTCAGAGTGCCCGGGTGCCGTTCTCCGTGCCCTTTCAGAGTGCCCGGGTGCCGTTCTCCGTGCCCTTTCAGAGTGCCCGGGTGCCGTTCTCCGTGCCCTTTCAGAGTGCCCGGGTGCCGTTCTCCGTGCCCTTTCAGAGTGCCCGGGTGCCGTTCTCCGTGCCCTTTCAGAGTGCCCGGGTGCCGTTCTCCGTGCCCTTTCAGAGTGCCCGGGTGCCGTTCTCCGTGCCCTTCCAGAGGGGCCCCGGTTGCATGTCTCCAAGCCCTTCCAGAGGGGCCCCGGTTGCGTGTCTCCAAGCCCTTCCAGAGGGGCCCCGGTTGCGTGTCTCCAAGCCCTTCCAGAGGGGCCCCGGTTGCGTGTCTCCAAGCCCTTCCAGAGGGGCCCCGGTTGCGTGTCTCCAAGCCCTTCCAGAGGGGCCCCGGTTGCGTGTCTCCAAGCCCTTCCAGAGGGGCCCCGGTTGCGTCTCTCCAAGCCCTTCCAGAGGGGCCCCGGTTGCGTGTCTCCAAGCCCTTCCAGAGGGGCCCCGGTTGCGTGTCTCCAAGCCCTTCCAGAGGGGCCCCGGTTGCGTGTGTTCAAGCCCTTCCAGAGGGCTCCGGTGCCTGCCTCCATGCCCTTCCAGAGGGCCTTCTGACCATCCCTGCACCCTCCCTCCTGTCAGATCATGGGGGTGTTGCAGTGCCTTTTTTTCCTCCTCCAGCCCAGTGGAGTAGTGGCCAGCAGGGTGCCTGTGCGCCCGATGCCTTTTGGAGTTATATGGGCTTGTCATGCAGCCCAGGACTTGCAAGGTGGTTCCTGCAGTGCAGGGAAGCCGCTGCAGTGGTGGAGGCTTGCCACATGTGAGCTGTGGTTACCTGGCCACTCCGCATTCTCAGAATTCTGCTGCACTGTGCAACATGGAGAAATCAGAAACTGTTGGCTGCTACAGCAGAAGCTTGTGCCTCATCTCATGCACTTGCCAGGCCCAGGTAAGGGGGGGCACAGTGGTGCCTTTTGGTTATCCTTTCTTTTGGGATTACTTGTGTGTGGTTTATTGTGCCTTCCTCTCTAGGTGTCAGGGTAAAGGAAGCCTGCTGCTGAAATGCGCTACAGCTTGGGGGAAGCTTTGCATTGGTGAAAGTTCTCGGAGCTCCTTCCTCTCTCGTCTATTTGCGGTTGATTGACCTTGCATGGGGAGCTTGGGTGGTCACATGGCGGGTGTGGGTCAATTGTTGCTGGAGCCCACTTAAAATGGGATTGTATTTGTTTCCCTTTGTTATTGTTTAAGGTTAAAGCAAATAGAGCTCTCCTGATAAAAGGAAGTGAAGAAAAAAGCCACTTATAGTAGAACTACAAGCAAAACCTTCTTTTTGTATAGAGTAAGCCCATCAGAGGTACCCGTGTCCAGCCTATCAGGAGTGCCTGGGTGCCGGTCTCCATGCCCTTCCAGAGTGCCCGGGTGCCGTTCTCCGTGCCCTTCCAGAGTGCCCGGGTGCCGGTCTCCGTGCCCTTCCAGAGTGCCCGGGTGCCGGTCTCCGTGCCCTTCCAGAGTGCCCGGGTGCCGGTCTCCGTGCCCTTCCAGAGTGCCCGGGTGCCGGTCTCCGTGCCCTTCCAGAGTGCCCGGGTGCCGGTCTCCGTGCCCTTCCAGAGTGCCCGAGTGCCGGTCTCCGTGCCCTTCCAGAGTGCCCGGGTGCCGGTCTCCGTGCCCTTCCAGAGTGCCCGGGTGCCGTTCTCCGTGCCCTTCCAGAGTGCCCGGGTGCCGTTCTCCATGCCCCTCCAGAGTGCCCGGGTGCCATTCTCCATGCCCTTCCAGAGTGCCCGGGTGCCGTTCTCCGTGCCCTTCCAGAGTGCCCGGGTGCCGTTCTCCGTGCCCTTCCAGAGTGCCCGGGTGCCGTTCTCCGTGCCCTTTCAGAGTGCCCGGGTGCCGTTCTCCGTGCCCTTTCAGAGTGCCCGGGTGCCGTTCTCCGTGCCCTAACAGAGTGCCGGGGTGCCGGTCTCCTTGCCCTAACAGAGTGCCGGGGTGCCGGTCTCCTTGCCCTAACAGAGTGCCGGGGTGCCGGTCTCCATGCCCTAACAGAGTGCCGGGGTGCCGGTCTCCATGCCCTAACAGAGTGCCGGGGTGCCGGTCTCCATGCCCTAACAGAGTGCCGGGGTGCCGGTCTCCATGCCCTAACAGAGTGCCGGGGTGCCGGTCTCCATGCCCTAACAGAGTGCCGGGGTGCCGGTCTCCATGCCCTAACAGAGTGCCGGGGTGCCGGTCTCCATGCCCTAACAGAGTGCCAGGGTGCCGGTCTCCATGCCCTAACAGAGTGCCGGGGTGCCGGTCTCCATGCCCTAACAGAGTGCCGGGGTGCCGGTCTCCATGCCCTAACAGAGTGCCGGGGTGCCGTTCTCCATGCCCTTCCAGAGTGCCCGGGTGCCGTTCTCCATGCCCTTCCAGAGTGCCCGGGTGCCGTTCTCCATGCCCTTCCAGAGTGCCCGGGTGCTTTTCTCCATGCCCTTCCAGAGTGCCCGGGTGCCGTTCTCCATGCTCTTCCAGAGTGCCCGGGTGCCGTTCTCCATGCCCTAACAGAGTGCCCGGGTGCCGATCTCCATGCCCTAACAGAGTGCCCGGGTGCCGATCTCCATGCCCTAACAGAGTGCCCGGGTGCCGGTCTCCATGCCCTAACAGAGTGCCCGGGTGCCGTTCTCCATGCCCTAACAGAGTGCCCGGGTGCCGTTCTCCATGCCCTAACAGAGTGCCCGGGTGCCGTTCTCCATGCCCTAACAGAGTGCCCGGGTGCCGTTCTCCATGCCCTAACAGAGTGCCCGGGTGCCGTTCTCCATGCCCTAACAGAGTGCCCGGGTGCCGTTCTCCATGCCCTAACAGAGTGCCCGGGTGCCGTTCTCCATGCCCTAACAGAGTGCCCGGGTGCCGTTTTCCATGCCCTAACAGAGTGCCCGGGTGCCGTTCTCCATGCCCTCCCAGAGTGCCGGGGTGCCGTTCTCCATGCCCTCCCAGAGTGCCGGGGTGCCGTTCTCCATGCCCTCCCAGAGTGCCGGGGTGCCGTTCTCCATGCCCTCCCAGAGTGCCGGGGTGCCGTTCTCCATGCCCTCCCAGAGTGCCGGGGTGCCGTTCTCCATGCCCTTCCAGAGTGCCCAGGTGCCCGTTCTCCATGCCTTTCCAGAGTGCCCAGGTGCCCGTTCTCCATGCCCTAACAGAGTGCCGGGGTGCCGGTCTCCATGCCCTAACAGAGTGCCGGGGTGCCGGTCTCCATGCCCTAACAGAGTGCCCGGGTGCCGTTCTCCGTGCCCTTCCAGAGTGCCCGGGTGCCGTTCTCCGTGCCCTTCCAGAGTGCCCGGGTGCCGTTCTCCGTGCCCTTTCAGAGTGCCCGGGTGCCGTTCTCCGTGCCCTTTCAGAGTGCCCGGGTGCCGTTCTCCGTGCCCTTTCAGAGTGCCCGGGTGCCGTTCTCCGTGCCCTTTCAGAGTGCCCGGGTGCCGTTCTCCGTGCCCTTTCAGAGTGCCCGGGTGCCGTTCTCCGTGCCCTTTCAGAGTGCCCGGGTGCCGTTCTCCGTGCCCTTTCAGAGTGCCCGGGTGCCGTTCTCCGTGCCCTTTCAGAGTGCCCGGGTGCCGTTCTCCTTGCCCTTTCAGAGTGCCCGGGTGCCGTTCTCCTTGCCCTTTCAGAGTGCCCGGGTGCCGTTCTCCTTGCCCTTCCAGAGTGCCCGGGTGCCGTTCTCCTTGCCCTTCCAGAGTGCCCGGGTGCCGTTCTCCTTGCCCTTCCAGAGTGCCCGGGTGCCGTTCTCCTTGCCCTTCCAGAGTGCCCGGGTGCCGTTCTCCTTGCCCTTCCAGAGTGCCCGGGTGCCGTTCTCCTTGCCCTTCCAGAGTGCCCGGGTGCCGGTCTCCGTGCCCTTCCAGAGTGCCCGGGTGCCGGTCTCCGTGCCCTTCCAGAGGGCCCCGGTTGCGTGTCTCCAAGCCCTTCCAGAGGGCCTCGGTTGCGTGTCAACAAGCCTTTCCAGAGGGCCTTCTGACCATCCCTGCACCCTCTCTCCTGTCGGATGATGGGGGTGTTGCAGTGCCTTTTTTTCCTCCTCCAGCCCAGGGAAACAGTGGCCAGCAGGGTTGTCTCTGCCTGTGTGCCTGATGCCTTTTGGAGTTATATGGGCTTGTCATGCAGCCCAGGACTTGCAAGGTGGTTCCTGCAGTGCAGGGAAGCCGCTGCAGTGGTGGAGGCTTGCCACATGTCAGCTGTGGGTCCTGGCCACTCCGCATTCTCAGAATTCTGCTGCACTGTGCAACATGGAGAAAGCAGAAAATGTTGACTGCTACAGCAGAAGCAGGTGCCTCATCTCATGCACTTGCCAGGCCCAGGTAAGGGGGGAACGGTGGTGCCTTTTGGTTATCCTTACTTTTGGGATTACTTGTGTGTGGTTTATTGTGCCTTCCTCTCTAGGTGTCAGGGTAAAGGAAGCCTGCTGCTGAAGTGCGCTACAGCTTGGGGGCAGCTTTGCATTGGTGAAAGTTCTCGGAGCTCCTTCCTCTCTCGTCTATTTGCGGTTGATTGACCTTGCATGGGGAGCTTGGGTGGTCACATGGCGGGTGTGGGTCAATTGTTGCTGGAGCCCACTTAAAATGGGATTGTATTTGTTTCCCTTTGTTATTGTTTAAGGTTAAAGCAAATAGAGCTCTCCTGATAAAAGGAAGTGAAGAAAAAAGCCACTTATAGTAGAACTACAAGCAAAACCTTCTTTTTGTATAGAGTAATCCCATCAGGGTTGCCCGTGTCCAGCCTATCAGGAGTGCCCGTCTCCATGCCCTTCCAGAGTGCCTGGGTGCCCGTCTCTATGCCCTTCCAGAGTGCCCGGGTGCTCGTCTCTATGCCCTTCCAGAGTGCCCGGGTGCCGGTCTCCATTCCCTTCCAGAGTGCCCGGGTGCCCGCTCTCCATGCCCTTCCAGAGTGCCCGGGTGCCCGCTCTCCATGCCCTTCCAGAGTGCCCGGGTGCCGTTCTCCATGCCCTTCCAGAGTGCCCGGGTGCCGTTCTCCATGCCCTTCCAGAGTGCCCGGGTGCCGTTCTCCATGCCCTTCCAGAGTGCCCGGGTGCCGTTCTCCATTCCCTTCCAGAGTGCCCGGGTGCCGTTCTCCATGCCCTTCCAGAGTGTCGGGGTGCCGGTCTCCATGCCCTAACAGAGTGCCCGGGTGCCGTTCTCCATGCCCTAACAGAGTGCCCGGGTGCCGTTCTCCATGCCCTAACAGAGTGCCCGGGTGCCGTTCTCCATGCCCTAACAGAGTGCCCGGGTGCCGTTCTCCATGCCCTAACAGAGTGCCCGGGTGCCGTTCTCCATGCCCTAACAGAGTGCCCGGGTGCCGTTCTCCATGCCCTAACAGAGTGCCCGGGTGCCGTTCTCCATGCCCTAACAGAGTGCCCGGGTGCCGTTCTCCATGCCCTAACAGAGTGCCGGGGTGCCGTTCTCCATGCCCTAACAGAGTGCCGGGGTGCCGTTCTCCATGCCCTAACAGAGTGCCCGGGTGCCGTTCTCCATGCCCTTCCAGAGTGCCCGGGTGCCGTTCTCCATGCCCTTCCAGAGTGCCCGGGTGCCGTTCTCCATGCCCTTCCAGAGTGCCCGGGTGCCGTTCTCCATGCCCTTCCAGAGTGCCCGGGTGCCGTTCTCCATGCCCTTCCAGAGTGCCCGGGTGCCGTTCTCCATGCCCTTCCAGAGTGCCCGGGTGCCGTTCTCCATGCCCTTCCAGAGTGCCCGGGTGCCGTTCTCCATGCCTTTCCAGAGTGCCCAGGTGCCCGGTCTCCATGCCCTAACAGAGTGCCGGGGTGCCGGTCTCCGTGCCCTAACAGAGTGCCGGGGTGCCGGTCTCCGTGCCCTAACAGAGTGCCGGGGTGCCGTTCTCCGTGCCCTAACAGAGTGCCGGGGTGCCGTTCTCCGTGCCCTAACAGAGTGCCGGGGTGCCGTTCTCCGTGCCCTTTCAGAGTGCCCGGGTGCCGTTCTCCGTGCCCTTTCAGAGTGCCCGGGTTCCGTTCTCCGTGCCCTTTCAGAGTGCCCGGGTTCCGTTCTCCGTGCCCTTTCAGAGTGCCCGGGTGCCGTTCTCCGTGCCCTTTCAGAGTGCCCGGGTGCCGTTCTCCGTGCCCTTTCAGAGTGCCCGGGTGCCGTTCTCCGTGCCCTTTCAGAGTGCCCGGGTGCCGTTCTCCGTGCCCTTTCAGAGTGCCCGGGTGCCGTTCTCCGTGCCCTTTCAGAGTGCCCGGGTGCCGTTCTCCGTGCCCTTTCAGAGTGCCCGGGTGCCGTTCTCCGTGCCCTTTCAGAGTGCCCGGGTGCCGTTCTCCGTGCCCTTTCAGAGTGCCCGGGTGCCGTTCTCCGTGCCCTTCCAGAGGGGCCCCGGTTGCGTGTCTCCAAGCCCTTCCAGAGGGGCCCCGGTTGCGTGTCTCCAAGCCCTTCCAGAGGGGCCCCGGTTGCGTGTCTCCAAGCCCTTCCAGAGGGGCCCCGGTTGCGTGTCTCCAAGCCCTTCCAGAGGGGCCCCGGTTGCGTGTCTCCAAGCCCTTCCAGAGGGGGCCCCGGTTGCGTGTCTCCAAGCCCTTCCAGAGGGGGCCCCGGTTGCGTGTCTCCAAGCCCTTCCAGAGGGGCCCCGGTTGCGTGTCTCCAAGCCCTTCCAGAGGGGCCCCGGTTGCGTGTCTCCAAGCCCTTCCAGAGGGGCCCCGGTTGCGTGTGTTCAAGCCCTTCCAGAGGGCTCCGGTGCCTGCCTCCATGCCCTTCCAGAGGGCCTTCTGACCATCCCTGCACCCTCCCTCCTGTCAGATCATGGGGGTGTTGCAGTGCCTTTTTTTCCTCCTCCAGCCCAGTGGAGTAGTGGCCAGCAGGGTGCCTGTGCGCCCGATGCCTTTTGGAGTTATATGGGCTTGTCATGCAGCCCAGGACTTGCAAGGTGGTTCCTGCAGTGCAGGGAAGCCGCTGCAGTGGTGGAGGCTTGCCACATGTGAGCTGTGGTTACCTGGCCACTCCGCATTCTCAGAATTCTGCTGCACTGTGCAACATGGAGAAATCAGAAACTGTTGGCTGCTACAGCAGAAGCTTGTGCCTCATCTCATGCACTTGCCAGGCCCAGGTAAGGGGGGGCACAGTGGTGCCTTTTGGTTATCCTTTCTTTTGGGATTACTTGTGTGTGGTTTATTGTGCCTTCCTCTCTAGGTGTCAGGGTAAAGGAAGCCTGCTGCTGAAATGCGCTACAGCTTGGGGGAAGCTTTGCATTGGTGTAAGTTCTCGGAGCTCCTTCCTCTCTCGTCTATTTGCGGTTGATTGACCTTGCATGGGGAGCTTGGGTGGTCACATGGCGGGTGTGGGTCAATTGTTGCTGGAGCCCACTTAAAATGGGATTGTATTTGTTTCCCTTTGTTATTGTTTAAGGTTAAAGCAAATAGAGCTCTCCTGATAAAAGGAAGTGAAGAAAAAAGCCACTTATAGTAGAACTACAAGCAAAACCTTCTTTTTGTATAGAGTAAGCCCATCAGAGGTACCCGTGTCCAGCCTATCAGGAGTGCCTGGGTGCCGGTCTCCATGCCCTTCCAGAGTGCCCGGGTGCCGTTCTCCGTGCCCTTCCAGAGTGCCCGGGTGCCGGTCTCCGTGCCCTTCCAGAGTGCCCGGGTGCCGGTCTCCGTGCCCTTCCAGAGTGCCCGGGTGCCGGTCTCCGTGCCCTTCCAGAGTGCCCGGGTGCCGTTCTCCGTGCCCTTCCAGAGTGCCCGGGTGCCGTTCTCCGTGCCCTTCCAGAGTGCCCGGGTGCCGTTCTCCGTGCCCTTCCAGAGTGCCGGGGTGCCGGTCTCCTTGCCCTAACAGAGTGCCGGGGTGCCGGTCTCCTTGCCCTAACAGAGTGCCGGGGTGCCGGTCTCCATGCCCTAACAGAGTGCCGGGGTGCCGGTCTCCATGCCCTAACAGAGTGCCGGGGTGCCGGTCTCCATGCCCTAACAGAGTGCCGGGGTGCCGGTCTCCATGCCCTAACAGAGTGCCGGGGTGCCGGTCTCCATGCCCTAACAGAGTGCCGGGGTGCCGGTCTCCATGCCCTAACAGAGTGCCGGGGTGCCGGTCTCCATGCCCTAACAGAGTGCCGGGGTGCCGGTCTCCATGCCCTAACAGAGTGCCGGGGTGCCGTTCTCCATGCCCTTCCAGAGTGCCCGGGTGCCGTTCTCCATGCCCTTCCAGAGTGCCCGGGTGCCGTTCTCCATGCCCTTCCAGAGTGCCCGGGTGCTTTTCTCCATGCCCTTCCAGAGTGCCCGGGTGCTGTTCTCCATGCTCTTCCAGAGTGCCCGGGTGCCGTTCTCCATGCCCTAACAGAGTGCCCGGGTGCCGATCTCCATGCCCTAACAGAGTGCCCGGGTGCCGGTCTCCATGCCCTAACAGAGTGCCCGGGTGCCGTTCTCCATGCCCTAACAGAGTGCCCGGGTGCCGTTCTCCTTGCCCTTCCAGAGTGCCCGGGTGCCGTTCTCCTTGCCCTTCCAGAGTGCCCGGGTGCCGTTCTCCTTGCCCTTCCAGAGTGCCCGGGTGCCGTTCTCCTTGCCCTTCCAGAGTGCCCGGGTGCCGTTCTCCTTGCCCTTCCAGAGTGCCCGGGTGCCGTTCTCCTTGCCCTTCCAGAGTGCCCGGGTGCCGTTCTCCTTGCCCTTCCAGAGTGCCCGGGTGCCGTTCTCCTTGCCCTTCCAGAGTGCCCGGGTGCCGGTCTCCGTGCCCTTCCAGAGGGCCCCGGTTGCGTGTCTCCAAGCCCTTCCAGAGGGCCTCGGTTGCGTGTCAACAAGCCTTTCCAGAGGGCCTTCTGACCATCCCTGCACCCTCTCTCCTGTCGGATGATGGGGGTGTTGCAGTGCCTTTTTTTCCTCCTCCAGCCCAGGGAAACAGTGGCCAGCAGGGTTGTCTCTGCCTGTGTGCCTGATGCCTTTTGGAGTTATATGGGCTTGTCATGCAGCCCAGGACTTGCAAGGTGGTTCCTGCAGTGCAGGGAAGCCGCTGCAGTGGTGGAGGCTTGCCACATGTCAGCTGTGGGTCCTGGCCACTCCGCATTCTCAGAATTCTGCTGCACTGTGCAACATGGAGAAAGCAGAAAATGTTGACTGCTACAGCAGAAGCAGGTGCCTCATCTCATGCACTTGCCAGGCCCAGGTAAGGGGGGAACGGTGGTGCCTTTTGGTTATCCTTACTTTTGGGATTACTTGTGTGTGGTTTATTGTGCCTTCCTCTCTAGGTGTCAGGGTAAAGGAAGCCTGCTGCTGAAGTGCGCTACAGCTTGGGGGCAGCTTTGCATTGGTGAAAGTTCTCGGAGCTCCTTCCTCTCTCGTCTATTTGCGGTTGATTGACCTTGCATGGGGAGCTTGGGTGGTCACATGGCGGGTGTGGGTCAATTGTTGCTGGAGCCCACTTAAAATGGGATTGTATTTGTTTCCCTTTGTTATTGTTTAAGGTTAAAGCAAATAGAGCTCTCCTGATAAAAGGAAGTGAAGAAAAAAGCCACTTATAGTAGAACTACAAGCAAAACCTTCTTTTTGTATAGAGTAATCCCATCAGGGTTGCCCGTGTCCAGCCTATCAGGAGTGCCCGTCTCCATGCCCTTCCAGAGTGCCTGGGTGCCCGTCTCTATGCCCTTCCAGAGTGCCCGGGTGCTCGTCTCTATGCCCTTCCAGAGTGCCCGGGTGCCGGTCTCCATTCCCTTCCAGAGTGCCCGGGTGCCCGCTCTCCATGCCCTTCCCGAGTGCCCGGGTGCCCGCTCTCCATGCCCTTCCAGAGTGCCCGGGTGCCGTTCTCCATGCCCTTCCAGAGTGCCCGGGTGCCGTTCTCCATGCCCTTCCAGAGTGCCCGGGTGCTGTTCTCCATTCCCTTCCAGAGTGCCCGGGTGCCGTTCTCCATGCCCTTCCAGAGTGTCGGGGTGCCGGTCTCCATGCCCTAACAGAGTGCCCGGGTGCCGTTCTCCATGCCCTAACAGAGTGCCCGGGTGCCGTTCTCCATGCCCTAACAGAGTGCCCGGGTGCCGTTCTCCATGCCCTAACAGAGTGCCCGGGTGCCGTTCTCCATGCCCTAACAGAGTGCCCGGGTGCCGTTCTCCATGCCCTAACAGAGTGCCCGGGTGCCGTTCTCCATGCCCTAACAGAGTGCCCGGGTGCCGTTCTCCATGCCCTAACAGAGTGCCCGGGTGCCGTTCTCCATGCCCTAACAGAGTGCCCGGGTGCCGTTCTCCATGCCCTAACAGAGTGCCGGGGTGCCGTTCTCCATGCCCTAACAGAGTGCCCGGGTGCCGTTCTCCATGCCCTTCCAGAGTGCCCGGGTGCCGTTCTCCATGCCCTTCCAGAGTGCCCGGGTGCCGTTCTCCATGCCCTTCCAGAGTGCCCGGGTGCCGTTCTCCATGCCCTTCCAGAGTGCCCGGGTGCCGTTCTCCATGCCCTTCCAGAGTGCCCGGGTGCCGTTCTCCATGCCCTTCCAGAGTGCCCGGGTGCCGTTCTCCATGCCTTTCCAGAGTGCCCAGGTGCCCGGTCTCCATGCCCTAACAGAGTGCCGGGGTGCCGGTCTCCGTGCCCTAACAGAGTGCCGGGGTGCCGGTCTCCGTGCCCTAACAGAGTGCCGGGGTGCCGGTCTCCGTGCCCTAACAGAGTGCCGGGGTGCCGTTCTCCGTGCCCTAACAGAGTGCCGGGGTGCCGTTCTCCGTGCCCTTTCAGAGTGCCCTGGTGCCGTTCTCCGTGCCCTTTCAGAGTGCCCGGGTGCCGTTCTCCGTGCCCTTTCAGAGTGCCCGGGTTCCGTTCTCCGTGCCCTTTCAGAGTGCCCGGGTGCCGTTCTCCGTGCCCTTTCAGAGTGCCCGGGTGCCGTTCTCCGTGCCCTTTCAGAGTGCCCGGGTGCCGTTCTCCGTGCCCTTTCAGAGTGCCCGGGTGCCGTTCTCCGTGCCCTTTCAGAGTGCCCGGGTGCCGTTCTCCGTGCCCTTTCAGAGTGCCCGGGTGCCGTTCTCCGTGCCCTTTCAGAGTGCCCGGGTGCCGTTCTCCGTGCCCTTTCAGAGTGCCCGGGTGCCGTTCTCCGTGCCCTTTCAGAGTGCCCGGGTGCCGTTCTCCGTGCCCTTTCAGAGTGCCCGGGTGCCGTTCTCCGTGCCCTTCCAGAGGGGCCCCGGTTGCGTGTCTCCAAGCCCTTCCAGAGGGGCCCCGGTTGCGTGTCTCAAAGCCCTTCCAGAGGGGCCCCGGTTGCGTGTCTCCAAGCCCTTCCAGAGGGGCCCCGGTTGCGTGTCTCCAAGCCCTTCCAGAGGGGCCCCGGTTGCGTGTCTCCAAGCCCTTCCAGAGGGGCCCCGGTTGCGTGTCTCCAAGCCCTTCCAGAGGGGGCCCCGGTTGCGTGTCTCCAAGCCCTTCCAGAGGGGCCCCGGTTGCGTGTCTCCAAGCCCTTCCAGAGGGGCCCCGGTTGCGTGTCTCCAAGCCCTTCCAGAGGGGCCCCGGTTGCGTGTGTTCAAGCCCTTCCAGAGGGCTCCGGTGCCTGCCTCCATGCCCTTCCAGAGGGCCTTCTGACCATCCCTGCACCCTCCCTCCTGTCAGATCATGGGGGTGTTGCAGTGCCTTTTTTTCCTCCTCCAGCCCAGTGGAGTAGTGGCCAGCAGGGTGCCTGTGCGCCCGATGCCTTTTGGAGTTATATGGGCTTGTCATGCAGCCCAGGACTTGCAAGGTGGTTCCTGCAGTGCAGGGAAGCCGCTGCAGTGGTGGAGGCTTGCCACATGTGAGCTGTGGTTACCTGGCCACTCCGCATTCTCAGAATTCTGCTGCACTGTGCAACATGGAGAAATCAGAAACTGTTGGCTGCTACAGCAGAAGCTTGTGCCTCATCTCATGCACTTGCCAGGCCCAGGTAAGGGGGGGCACAGTGGTGCCTTTTGGTTATCCTTTCTTTTGGGATTACTTGTGTGTGGTTTATTGTGCCTTCCTCTCTAGGTGTCAGGGTAAAGGAAGCCTGCTGCTGAAATGCGCTACAGCTTGGGGGAAGCTTTGCATTGGTGAAAGTTCTCGGAGCTCCTTCCTCTCTCGTCTATTTGCGGTTGATTGACCTTGCATGGGGAGCTTGGGTGGTCACATGGCGGGTGTGGGTCAATTGTTGCTGGAGCCCACTTAAAATGGGATTGTATTTGTTTCCCTTTGTTATTGTTTAAGGTTAAAGCAAATAGAGCTCTCCTGATAAAAGGAAGTGAAGAAAAAAGCCACTTATAGTAGAACTACAAGCAAAACCTTCTTTTTGTATAGAGTAAGCCCATCAGAGGTACCCGTGTCCAGCCTATCAGGAGTGCCTGGGTGCCGGTCTCCATGCCCTTCCAGAGTGCCCGGGTGCCGTTCTCCGTGCCCTTCCAGAGTGCCCGGGTGCCGGTCTCCGTGCCCTTCCAGAGTGCCCGGGTGCCGGTCTCCGTGCCCTTCCAGAGTGCCCGGGTGCCGGTCTCCGTGCCCTTCCAGAGTGCCCGGGTGCCGGTCTCCGTGCCCTTCCAGAGTGCCCGGGTGCCGGTCTCCGTGCCCTTCCAGAGTGCCCGAGTGCCGGTCTCCGTGCCCTTCCAGAGTGCCCGGGTGCCGGTCTCCGTGCCCTTCCAGAGTGCCCGGGTGCTGTTCTCCGTGCCCTTCCAGAGTGCCCGGGTGCCGTTCTCCATGCCCCTCCAGAGTGCCCGGGTGCCATTCTCCATGCCCTTCCAGAGTGCCCGGGTGCCGTTCTCCGTGCCCTTCCAGAGTGCCCGGGTGCCGTTCTCCGTGCCCTTCCAGAGTGCCCGGGTGCCGTTCTCCGTGCCCTTTCAGAGTGCCCGGGTGCCGTTCTCCGTGCCCTTTCAGAGTGCCCGGGTGCCGTTCTCCGTGCCCTAACAGAGTGCCGGGGTGCCGGTCTCCTTGCCCTAACAGAGTGCCGGGGTGCCGGTCTCCATGCCCTAACAGAGTGCCGGGGTGCCGGTCTCCATGCCCTAACAGAGTGCCGGGGTGCCGGTCTCCATGCCCTAACAGAGTGCCGGGGTGCCGGTCTCCATGCCCTAACAGAGTGCCGGGGTGCCGGTCTCCATGCCCTAACAGAGTGCCGGGGTGCCGGTCTCCATGCCCTAACAGAGTGCCGGGGTGCCGGTCTCCATGCCCTAACAGAGTGCCGGGGTGCCGGTCTCCATGCCCTAACAGAGTGCCGGGGTGCCGGTCTCCATGCCCTAACAGAGTGCCGGGGTGCCGTTCTCCATGCCCTTCCAGAGTGCCCGGGTGCCGTTCTCCATGCCCTTCCAGAGTGCCCGGGTGCCGTTCTCCATGCCCTTCCAGAGTGCCCGGGTGCTTTTCTCCATGCCCTTCCAGAGTGCCCGGGTGCTGTTCTCCATGCTCTTCCAGAGTGCCCGGGTGCCGTTCTCCATGCCCTAACAGAGTGCCCGGGTGCCGATCTCCATGCCCTAACAGAGTGCCCGGGTGCCGGTCTCCATGCCCTAACAGAGTGCCCGGGTGCCGTTCTCCATGCCCTAACAGAGTGCCCGGGTGCCGTTCTCCATGCCCTAACAGAGTGCCCGGGTGCCGTTCTCCATGCCCTAACAGAGTGCCCGGGTGCCGTTCTCCATGCCCTAACAGAGTGCCCGGGTGCCGTTCTCCATGCCCTAACAGAGTGCCCGGGTGCCGTTTTCCATGCCCTAACAGAGTGCCCGGGTGCCGTTCTCCATGCCCTCCCAGAGTGCCGGGGTGCCGTTCTCCATGCCCTCCCAGAGTGCCGGGGTGCCGTTCTCCATGCCCTCCCAGAGTGCCGGGGTGCCGTTCTCCATGCCCTCCCAGAGTGCCGGGGTGCCGTTCTCCATGCCCTAACAGAGTGCCCGGGTGCCCGTTCTCCATGCCCTTCCAGAGTGCCCAGGTGCCCGTTCTCCATGCCTTTCCAGAGTGCCCAGGTGCCCGTTCTCCATGCCCTAACAGAGTGCCGGGGTGCCGGTCTCCATGCCCTAACAGAGTGCCGGGGTGCCGGTCTCCATGCCCTAACAGAGTGCCGGGGTGCCGTTCTCCGTGCCCTTCCAGAGTGCCCGGGTGCCGTTCTCCGTGCCCTTCCAGAGTGCCCGGGTGCCGTTCTCCGTGCCCTTTCAGAGTGCCCGGGTGCCGTTCTCCGTGCCCTTTCAGAGTGCCCGGGTGCCGTTCTCCGTGCCCTTTCAGAGTGCCCGGGTGCCGTTCTCCGTGCCCTTTCAGAGTGCCCGGGTGCCGTTCTCCGTGCCCTTTCAGAGTGCCCGGGTGCCGTTCTCCGTGCCCTTTCAGAGTGCCCGGGTGCCGTTCTCCGTGCCCTTTCAGAGTGCCCGGGTGCCGTTCTCCGTGCCCTTTCAGAGTGCCCGGGTGCCGTTCTCCGTGCCCTTTCAGAGTGCCCGGGTGCCGTTCTCCTTGCCCTTTCAGAGTGCCCGGGTGCCGTTCTCCGTGCCCTTTCAGAGTGCCCGGGTGCCGTTCTCCTTGCCCTTTCAGAGTGCCCGGGTGCCGTTCTCCTTGCCCTTTCAGAGTGCCCGGGTGCCGTTCTCCTTGCCCTTTCAGAGTGCCCGGGTGCCGTTCTCCTTGCCCTTCCAGAGTGCCCGGGTGCCGTTCTCCTTGCCCTTCCAGAGTGCCCGGGTGCCGTTCTCCTTGCCCTTCCAGAGTGCCCGGGTGCCGTTCTCCTTGCCCTTCCAGAGTGCCCGGGTGCCGTTCTCCGTGCCCTTCCAGAGTGCCCGGGTGCCGGTCTCCGTGCCCTTCCAGAGGGCCCCGGTTGCGTGTCTCCAAGCCCTTCCAGAGGGCCTCGGTTGCGTGTCAACAAGCCTTTCCAGAGGGCCTTCTGACCATCCCTGCACCCTCTCTCCTGTCGGATGATGGGGGTGTTGCAGTGCCTTTTTTTCCTCCTCCAGCCCAGGGAAACAGTGGCCAGCAGGGTTGTCTCTGCCTGTGTGCCTGATGCCTTTTGGAGTTATATGGGCTTGTCATGCAGCCCAGGACTTGCAAGGTGGTTCCTGCAGTGCAGGGAAGCCGCTGCAGTGGTGGAGGCTTGCCACATGTCAGCTGTGGGTCCTGGCCACTCCGCATTCTCAGAATTCTGCTGCACTGTGCAACATGGAGAAAGCAGAAAATGTTGACTGCTACAGCAGAAGCAGGTGCCTCATCTCATGCACTTGCCAGGCCCAGGTAAGGGGGGAACGGTGGTGCCTTTTGGTTATCCTTACTTTTGGGATTACTTGTGTGTGGTTTATTGTGCCTTCCTCTCTAGGTGTCAGGGTAAAGGAAGCCTGCTGCTGAAGTGCGCTACAGCTTGGGGGCAGCTTTGCATTGGTGAAAGTTCTCGGAGCTCCTTCCTCTCTCGTCTATTTGCGGTTGATTGACCTTGCATGGGGAGCTTGGGTGGTCACATGGCGGGTGTGGGTCAATTGTTGCTGGAGCCCACTTAAAATGGGATTGTATTTGTTTCCCTTTGTTATTCTTTAAGGTTAAAGCAAATAGAGCTCTCCTGATAAAAGGAAGTGAAGAAAAAAGCCACTTATAGTAGAACTACAAGCAAAACCTTCTTTTTGTATAGAGTAATCCCATCAGGGTTGCCCGTGTCCAGCCTATCAGGAGTGCCCGTCTCCATGCCCTTCCAGAGTGCCCGGGTGCGTATCTCGAAGCCTTTCCAGAGGGCCCGGTTGCGTGTCTCGAAGCCCTTCCAGAGGGCCCCGGTTGCGTATCTCGAAGCCTTTCCAGAGGGCCCGGTTGCGTGTCTCGAAGCCTTTCCAGAGGGCCCCGGTTGCGTGTCTCGAAGCCTTTCCAGAGGGCCCCGGTTGCGTGTCTCGAAGCCTTTCCAGAGGGGCCCCGGTTGCGTGTCTCGAAGCCTTTCCAGAGGGCCCCGGTTGCGTGTCTCGAAGCCTTTCCAGAGGGCCCCGGTTGCGTGTCTCGAAGCCTTTCCAGAGGGCCCCGGTTGCGTGTCTCGAAGCCTTTCCAGAGGGCCCCGGTTGCGTGTCTCGAAGCCTTTCCAGAGGGCCCCGGTTGCGTGTCTCGAAGCCTTTCCAGAGGGCCCCGGTTGCGTGTCTCGAAGCCTTTCCAGAGGGGCCCCGGTTGCGTGTCTCGAAGCCTTTCCAGAGGGGCCCCGGTTGCGTGTCTCGAAGCCTTTCCAGAGGGGCCCCGGTTGCGTGTCTCGAAGCCTTTCCAGAGGGGCCCCGGTTGCGTGTCTCCAAGCCCTTCCAGAGGGGCCCCGGTTGCGTGTCTCCAAGCCCTTCCAGAGGGGCCCCGGTTGCGTGTCTCCAAGCCCTTCCAGAGGGCCCCGGTTGCGTGTCTCGAAGCCTTTCCAGAGGGCCCCGGTTGCGTGTCTCGAAGCCTTTCCAGAGGGCCCCGTTTGCGTGTCTCGAAGCCTTTCCAGAGGGCCCCGGTTGCGTGTCTCGAAGCCTTTCCAGAGGGCCCCGGTTGCGTGTCTCGAAGCCTTTCCAGAGGGCCCCGGTTGCGTGTCTCGAAGCCTTTCCAGAGGGGCCCCGGTTGCGTGTCTCGAAGCCTTTCCAGAGGGGCCCCGGTTGCGTGTCTCGAAGCCTTTCCAGAGGGGCCCCGGTTGCGTGTCTCGAAGCCTTTCCAGAGGGGCCCCGGTTGCGTGTCTCGAAGCCTTTCCAGAGGGGCCCCGGTTGCGTGTCTCGAAGCCTTTCCAGAGGGGCCCCGGTTGCGTGTCTCGAAGCCCTTCCAGAGGGGCCCCGGTTGCGTGTCTCGAAGCCCTTCCAGAGGGGCCCCGGTTGCGTGTCTCGAAGCCCTTCCAGAGGGGCCCCGGTTGCGTGTCTCGAAGCCCTTCCAGAGGGGCCCCGGTTGCGTGTCTCGAAGCCCTTCCAGAGGGGCCCCGGTTGCGTGTCTCGAAGCCCTTCCAGAGGGGCCCCGGTTGCGTGTCTCGAAGCCCTTCCAGAGGGGCCCCGGTTGCGTGTCTCGAAGCCCTTCCAGAGGGGCCCCGGTTGCGTGTCTCGAAGCCCTTCCAGAGGGGCCCCGGTTGCGTGTCTCGAAGCCCTTCCAGAGGGGCCCCGGTTGCGTGTCTCCAAGCCCTTCCAGAGGGGCCCCGGTTGCGTGTCTCCAAGCCCTTCCAGAGGGGCCCCGGTTGCGTGTCTCCAAGCCCTTCCAGAGGGGCCCCGGTTGCGTGTCTCCAAGCCCTTCCAGAGGGGCCCCGGTTGCGTGTCTCCAAGCCCTTCCAGAGGGGCCCCGGTTGCGTGTCTCCAAGCCCTTCCAGAGGGGCCCCGGTTGCGTGTCTCCAAGCCCTTCCAGAGGGTTCCCGGTTGCGTGTGTTCAAGCCCTTCCAGAGGGTTCCCGGTTGCGTGTGTTCAAGCCCTTCCAGAGGGCTCCGGTGCCTGCCTCCATGCCCTTCCAGAGGGCCTTCTGACCATCCCTGCACCCTCCCTCCTGTCAGATGATGGGGGTGTTGCAGTGCCTTTTTTTCCTCCTCCAGCCCAGTGGAGTAGTGGCCAGCAGGGTGCCTGTGCGCCCGATGCCTTTTGGAGTTATATGGGCTTGTCATGCAGCCCAGGACTTGCAAGGTGGTTCCTGCAGTGCAGGGAAGCCGCTGCAGTGGTGGAGGCTTGCCACATGTGAGCTGTGGTTACCTGGCCACTCCGCATTCTCAGAATTCTGCTGCACTGTGCAACATGGAGAAATCAGAAACTGTTGGCTGAGTGCCCGGGTGCCTGGTTCTCCATGCTCTTTCAGAGTGCCCGGGTGCCGTTCTCCATGCCCTAACAGAGTGCCGGGGTGCCGGTCTCCATGCTCTTTCAGAGTGCCCGGGTGCCGTTCTCCATGCCCTAACAGAGTGCCGGGGTGCCGGTCTCCATGCCCTAACAGAGTGCCGGGGTGCCGGTCTCCATGCCCTAACAGAGTGCCGGGGTGCCGTTCTCCATGCCCTAACAGAGTGCCGGGGTGCCGTTCTCCATGCCCTAACAGAGTGCCGGGGTGCCGTTCTCCATGCCCTAACAGAGTGCCGGGGTGCCGTTCTCCATGCCCTTCCAGAGTGCCCGGGTGCCGTTCTCCATGCCCTCCCAGAGTGCCCGGGTGCCCGTCTCTATGCCCTTCCAGAGTGCCCGGGTGCCGGTCTCCATGCCCTTCCAGAGTGTCCGGGTGCCCGCTCTCCATGCCCTTCCAGAGTGCCCGGGTGCCCGCTCTCCATGCCCTTCCAGAAGGCCCGGGTGCCCGCTCTCCATGCCCTTCCAAAGTGTCGGGGTGCCGGTCTCCATGCCCTAACAGAGTGCCCGGGTGCCGTTCTCCATGCCCTAACAGAGTGCCCGGGTGCCGTTCTTCATGCCCTAACAGAGTGCCCGGGTGCCGTTCTCCATGCCCTAACAGAGTGCCGGGGTGCCGGTCTCCATGCCCTAACAGAGTGCCCGGGTGCCGTTCTCCATGCCCTAACAGAGTGCCCGGGTGCCGTTCTCCGTGCCCTTCCAGAGTGCCCGGGTGCCGTTCTCCGTGCCCTTCCAGAGTGCCCGGGTGCCCGTTCTCCGTGCCCTTCCAGAGTGCCCGGGTGCCCGTTCTCCGTGCCCTTCCAGAGTGCCCGGGTGCCGTTCTCCGTGCCCTAACAGAGTGCCCGGGTGCCGTTCTCCGTGCCCTAACAGAGTGCCCGGGTGCCGTTCTCCATGCCCTAACAGAGTGCCCGGGTGCCGTTCTCCATGCCCTAACAGAGTGCCCGGCTGCCGTTCTCCATGCCCTTCCAGAGTGCCCGGCTGCCGTTCTCCATGCCCTTCCAGAGTGGCCGGGTGCCCGTTCTCCATGCCCTTTCAGAGTGGCCGGGTGCCCGTTCTCCATGCCCTTTCAGAGTGCCCGGGTGCCGTTCTCCATGCCCTTACAGAGTGCCGGGGTGCCGTTCTCCATGCCCTAACAGAGTGCCGGGGTGCCGTTCTCCATGCCCTAACAGAGTGCCGGGGTGCCGTTCTCCATGCCCTAACAGAGTGCCGGGGTGCCGTTCTCCATGCCCTAACAGAGTGCCGGGGTGCCGTTCTCCATGCCCTAACAGAGTGCCGGGGTGCCGTTCTCCATGCCCTAACAGAGTGCCGGGGTGCCGTTCTCCATGCCCTAACAGAGTGCCGGGGTGCCGTTCTCCATGCCCTAACAGAGTGCCGGGGTGCCGTTCTCCATGCCCTAACAGAGTGCCGGGGTGCCGTTCTCCATGCCCTAACAGAGTGCCGGGGTGCCGTTCTCCATGCCCTAACAGAGTGCCGGGGTGCCGTTCTCCATGCCCTTCCAGAGTACCGGGGTGCCGTTCTCCATGCCCTTCTAGAGTGTCGGGGTGCCGGTCTCCATGCCCTAACAGAGTGCCCGGGTGCCGTTCTCCATGCCCTAACAGAGTGCCCGGGTGCCGGTCTCCATGCCCTAACAGAGTGCCGGGGTGCCGGTCTCCATGCCCTAACAGAGTGCCGGGGTGCCGGTCTCCATGCCCTAACAGAGTGCCGGGGTGCCGGTCTCCATGCCCTAACAGAGTGCCGGGGTGCCGGTCTCCATGCCCTAACAGAGTGCCGGGGTGCCGGTCTCCATGCCCTAACAGAGTGCCGGGGTGCCGGTCTCCATGCCCTAACAGAGTGCCGGGGTGCCGTTCTCCATGCCCTAACAGAGTGCCGGGGTGCCGGTCTCCATGCCCTAACAGAGTGCCGGGGTGCCGGTCTCCATGCCCTAACAGAGTGCCGGGGTGCCGTTCTCCATGCCCTTCCAGAGTGCCGGGGTGCCGTTCTCCATGCCCTCCCAGAGTGCCCGGGTGCCGTTCTCCATGCACTCCCAGAGTGCCCGGGTGCCGTTCTCCATGCACTCCCAGAGTGCACGGGTGCCGGTCTCTATGCCCTTCCAGAGTGCACGGGTGCCGGTCTCTATGCCCTTCCAGAGTGCCCGGGTGCCCGCTCTCCATGCCCTTCCAGAGTGCCCGGGTGCCCGCTCTCCATGCCCTTCCAGAGTGCCCGGGTGCCGTTCTCCATGCCCTTCCAGAGTGCCCGGGTGCCGTTCTCCATGCCCTTCCAGAGTGCCCGGGTGCCGTTCTCCATGCCCTTCCAGAGTGCCCGGGTGCCGTTCTCCATGCCCTTCCAGAGTGCCCGGGTGCCGTTCTCCATGCCCTTCCAGAGTGCCCGGGTGCCGTTCTCCATGCCCTTCCAGAGTGCCCGGGTGCCGTTCTCCATGCCCTTCCAGAGTGCCCGGGTGCCGTTCTCCATGCCCTTCCAGAGTGCCCGGGTGCCGTTCTCCATGCCCTTCCAGAGTGCCCGGGTGCCGTTCTCCATGCCCTTCCAGAGTGCCCGGGTGCCGTTCTCCATGCCCTTCCAGAGTGCCCGGGTGCCGTTCTCCATGCCTTTCCAGAGTGCCCAGGTGCCCGGTCTCCATGCCCTAACAGAGTGCCGGGGTGCCGGTCTCCATGCCCTAACAGAGTGCCGGGGTGCCGTTCTCCATGCCCTAACAGAGTGCCCGGGTGCCGTTCTCCATGCCCTTCCAGAGTGCCCGGGTGCCGTTCTCCATGCCCTTCCAGAGTGCCCGGGTGCCGTTCTCCATGCCCTTCCAGAGTGCCCGGGTGCCGTTCTCCATGCCCTTCCAGAGTGCCCGGGTGCCGTTCTCCATGCCCTTCCAGAGTGCCCGGGTGCCGTTCTCCATGCCCTTCCAGAGTGCCCAGGTGCCCGGTCTCCATGCCCTAACAGAGTGCCGGGGTGCCGGTCTCCGTGCCCTAACAGAGTGCCGGGGTGCCGGTCTCCGTGCCCTAACAGAGTGCCGGGGTGCCGTTCTCCGTGCCCTAACAGAGTGCCGGGGTGCCGTTCTCCGTGCCCTTTCAGAGTGCCCTGGTGCCGTTCTCCGTGCCCTTTCAGAGTGCCCGGGTGCCGTTCTCCGTGCCCTTTCAGAGTGCCCGGGTGCCGTTCTCCGTGCCCTTTCAGAGTGCCCGGGTTCCGTTCTCCGTGCCCTTTCAGAGTGCCCGGGTTCCGTTCTCCGTGCCCTTTCAGAGTGCCCGGGTGCCGTTCTCCGTGCCCTTTCAGAGTGCCCGGGTGCCGTTCTCCGTGCCCTTTCAGAGTGCCCGGGTGCCGTTCTCCGTGCCCTTTCAGAGTGCCCGGATGCCGTTCTCCGTGCCCTTTCAGAGTGCCCGGGTGCCGTTCTCCGTGCCCTTTCAGAGTGCCCGGGTGCCGTTCTCCGTGCCCTTTCAGAGTGCCCGGGTGCCGTTCTCCGTGCCCTTTCAGAGTGCCCGGGTGCCGTTCTCCGTGCCCTTTCAGAGTGCCCGGGTGCCGTTCTCCGTGCCCTTCCAGAGGGGCCCCGGTTGCGTGTCTCCAAGCCCTTCCAGAGGGGCCCCGGTTGCGTGTCTCCAAGCCCTTCCAGAGGGGCCCCGGTTGCGTGTCTCCAAGCCCTTCCAGAGGGGCCCCGGTTGCGTGTCTCCAAGCCCTTCCAGAGGGGCCCCGGTTGCGTGTCTCCAAGCCCTTCCAGAGGGGCCCCGGTTGCGTGTCTCCAAGCCCTTCCAGAGGGGCCCCGGTTGCGTGTCTCCAAGCCCTTCCAGAGGGGCCCCGGTTGCGTGTGTTCAAGCCCTTCCAGAGGGCTCCGGTGCCTGCCTCCATGCCCTTCCAGAGGGCCTTCTGACCATCCCTGCACCCTCCCTCCTGTCAGATCATGGGGGTGTTGCAGTGCCTTTTTTTCCTCCTCCAGCCCAGTGGAGTAGTGGCCAGCAGGGTGCCTGTGCGCCCGATGCCTTTTGGAGTTATATGGGCTTGTCATGCAGCCCAGGACTTGCAAGGTGGTTCCTGCAGTGCAGGGAAGCCGCTGCAGTGGTGGAGGCTTGCCACATGTGAGCTGTGGTTACCTGGCCACTCCGCATTCTCAGAATTCTGCTGCACTGTGCAACATGGAGAAATCAGAAACTGTTGGCTGCTACAGCAGAAGCTTGTGCCTCATCTCATGCACTTGCCAGGCCCAGGTAAGGGGGGGCACAGTGGTGCCTTTTGGTTATCCTTTCTTTTGGGATTACTTGTGTGTGGTTTATTGTGCCTTCCTCTCTAGGTGTCAGGGTAAAGGAAGCCTGCTGCTGAAATGCGCTACAGCTTGGGGGAAGCTTTGCATTGGTGAAAGTTCTCGGAGCTCCTTCCTCTCTCGTCTATTTGCGGTTGATTGACCTTGCATGGGGAGCTTGGGTGGTCACATGGCGGGTGTGGGTCAATTGTTGCTGGAGCCCACTTAAAATGGGATTGTATTGGTTTCCCTTTGTTATTGTTTAAGGTTAAAGCAAATAGAGCTCTCCTGATAAAAGGAAGTGAAGAAAAAAGCCACTTATAGTAGAACTACAAGCAAAACCTTCTTTTTGTATAGAGTAAGCCCATCAGAGGTACCCGTGTCCAGCCTATCAGGAGTGCCTGGGTGCCGGTCTCCATGCCCTTCCAGAGTGCCCGGGTGCCGTTCTCCGTGCCCTTCCAGAGTGCCCGGGTGCCGGTCTCCGTGCCCTTCCAGAGTGCCCGGGTGCCGGTCTCCGTGCCCTTCCAGAGTGCCCGGGTGCCGGTCTCCGTGCCCTTCCAGAGTGCCCGGGTGCCGGTCTCCGTGCCCTTCCAGAGTGCCCGAGTGCCGGTCTCCGTGCCCTTCCAGAGTGCCCGGGTGCCGGTCTCCGTGCCCTTCCAGAGTGCCCGGGTGCTGTTCTCCGTGCCCTTCCAGAGTGCCCGGGTGCCGTTCTCCGTGCCCTTCCAGAGTGCCCGGGTGCCGTTCTCCATGCCCTTCCAGAGTGCCCGGGTGCCGTTCTCCATGCCCTTCCAGAGTGCCCGGGTGCCGTTCTCCATGCCCTTCCAGAGTGCCCGGGTGCCGTTCTCCATGCCTTTCCAGAGTGCCCAGGTGCCCGGTCTCCATGCCCTAACAGAGTGCCGGGGTGCCGGTCTCCATGCCCTAACAGAGTGCCGGGGTGCCGTTCTCCATGCCCTAACAGAGTGCCCGGGTGCCGTTCTCCATGCCCTTCCAGAGTGCCCGGGTGCCGTTCTCCATGCCCTTCCAGAGTGCCCGGGTGCCGTTCTCCATGCCCTTCCAGAGTGCCCGGGTGCCGTTCTCCATGCCCTTCCAGAGTGCCCGGGTGCCGTTCTCCATGCCCTTCCAGAGTGCCCGGGTGCCGTTCTCCATGCCCTTCCAGAGTGCCCGGGTGCCGTTCTCCATGCCCTTCCAGAGTGCCCAGGTGCCCGGTCTCCATGCCCTAACAGAGTGCCGGGGTGCCGGTCTCCGTGCCCTAACAGAGTGCCGGGGTGCCGGTCTCCGTGCCCTAACAGAGTGCCGGGGTGCCGTTCTCCGTGCCCTAACAGAGTGCCGGGGTGCCGTTCTCCGTGCCCTTTCAGAGTGCCCTGGTGCCGTTCTCCGTGCCCTTTCAGAGTGCCCGGGTGCCGTTCTCCGTGCCCTTTCAGAGTGCCCGGGTGCCGTTCTCCGTGCCCTTTCAGAGTGCCCGGGTTCCGTTCTCCGTGCCCTTTCAGAGTGCCCGGGTTCCGTTCTCCGTGCCCTTTCAGAGTGCCCGGGTGCCGTTCTCCGTGCCCTTTCAGAGTGCCCGGGTGCCGTTCTCCGTGCCCTTTCAGAGTGCCCGGGTGCCGTTCTCCGTGCCCTTTCAGAGTGCCCGGGTGCCGTTCTCCGTGCCCTTTCAGAGTGCCCGGGTGCCGTTCTCCGTGCCCTTTCAGAGTGCCCGGGTGCCGTTCTCCGTGCCCTTTCAGAGTGCCCGGGTGCCGTTCTCCGTGCCCTTTCAGAGTGCCCGGGTGCCGTTCTCCGTGCCCTTTCAGAGTGCCCGGGTGCCGTTCTCCGTGCCCTTCCAGAGGGGCCCGGGTGCCGTTCTCCGTGCCCTTCCAGAGGGGCCCCGGTTGCGTGTCTCCAAGCCCTTCCAGAGGGGCCCCGGTTGCGTGTCTCCAAGCCCTTCCAGAGGGGCCCCGGTTGCGTGTCTCCAAGCCCTTCCAGAGGGGCCCCGGTTGCGTGTCTCCAAGCCCTTCCAGAGGGGCCCCGGTTGCGTGTCTCCAAGCCCTTCCAGAGGGGCCCCGGTTGCGTGTCTCCAAGCCCTTCCAGAGGGGCCCCGGTTGCGTGTCTCCAAGCCCTTCCAGAGGGGCCCCGGTTGCGTGTGTTCAAGCCCTTCCAGAGGGCTCCGGTGCCTGCCTCCATGCCCTTCCAGAGGGCCTTCTGACCATCCCTGCACCCTCCCTCCTGTCAGATCATGGGGGTGTTGCAGTGCCTTTTTTTCCTCCTCCAGCCCAGTGGAGTAGTGGCCAGCAGGGTGCCTGTGCGCCCGATGCCTTTTGGAGTTATATGGGCTTGTCATGCAGCCCAGGACTTGCAAGGTGGTTCCTGCAGTGCAGGGAAGCCGCTGCAGTGGTGGAGGCTTGCCACATGTGAGCTGTGGTTACCTGGCCACTCCGCATTCTCAGAATTCTGCTGCACTGTGCAACATGGAGAAATCAGAAACTGTTGGCTGCTACAGCAGAAGCTTGTGCCTCATCTCATGCACTTGCCAGGCCCAGGTAAGGGGGGGCACAGTGGTGCCTTTTGGTTATCCTTTCTTTTGGGATTACTTGTGTGTGGTTTATTGTGCCTTCCTCTCTAGGTGTCAGGGTAAAGGAAGCCTGCTGCTGAAATGCGCTACAGCTTGGGGGAAGCTTTGCATTGGTGAAAGTTCTCGGAGCTCCTTCCTCTCTCGTCTATTTGCGGTTGATTGACCTTGCATGGGGAGCTTGGGTGGTCACATGGCGGGTGTGGGTCAATTGTTGCTGGAGCCCACTTAAAATGGGATTGTATTGGTTTCCCTTTGTTATTGTTTAAGGTTAAAGCAAATAGAGCTCTCCTGATAAAAGGAAGTGAAGAAAAAAGCCACTTATAGTAGAACTACAAGCAAAACCTTCTTTTTGTATAGAGTAAGCCCATCAGAGGTACCCGTGTCCAGCCTATCAGGAGTGCCTGGGTGCCGGTCTCCATGCCCTTCCAGAGTGCCCGGGTGCCGTTCTCCGTGCCCTTCCAGAGTGCCCGGGTGCCGGTCTCCGTGCCCTTCCAGAGTGCCCGGGTGCCGGTCTCCGTGCCCTTCCAGAGTGCCCGGGTGCCGGTCTCCGTGCCCTTCCAGAGTGCCCGGGTGCCGGTCTCCGTGCCCTTCCAGAGTGCCCGAGTGCCGGTCTCCGTGCCCTTCCAGAGTGCCCGGGTGCCGGTCTCCGTGCCCTTCCAGAGTGCCCGAGTGCCGGTCTCCGTGCCCTTCCAGAGTGCCCGGGTGCCGGTCTCCGTGCCCTTCCAGAGTGCCCGGGTGCCGTTCTCCGTGCCCTTTCAGAGTGCCCGGGTGCCGTTCTCCGTGCCCTTTCAGAGTGCCCGGGTGCCGTTCTCCGTGCCCTAACAGAGTGCCGGGGTGCCGGTCTCCTTGCCCTAACAGAGTGCCGGGGTGCCGGTCTCCATGCCCTAACAGAGTGCCGGGGTGCCGGTCTCCATGCCCTAACAGAGTGCCGGGGTGCCGGTCTCCATGCCCTAACAGAGTGCCGGGGTGCCGGTCTCCATGCCCTAACAGAGTGCCGGGGTGCCGGTCTCCATGCCCTAACAGAGTGCCGGGGTGCCGGTCTCCATGCCCTAACAGAGTGCCGGGGTGCCGGTCTCCATGCCCTAACAGGGTGCCGGTCTCCATGCCCTAACAGAGTGCCGGGGTGCCGTTCTCCATGCCCTTCCAGAGTGCCGGGGTGCCGTTCTCCATGCCCTTCCAGAGTGCCCGGGTGCCGTTCTCCATGCCCTTCCAGAGTGCCCGGGTGCCGTTCTCCATGCCCTTCCAGAGTGCCCGGGTGCTGTTCTCCATGCTCTTCCAGAGTGCCCGGGTGCCGTTCTCCATGCCCTAACAGAGTGCCCGGGTGCCGATCTCCATGCCCTAACAGAGTGCCCGGGTGCCGTTCTCCATGCCCTAACAGAGTGCCCGGGTGCCGTTCTCCATGCCCTAACAGAGTGCCCGGGTGCCGTTCTCCATGCCCTAACAGAGTGCCCGGGTGCCGTTCTCCATGCCCTAACAGAGTGCCCGGGTGCCGTTCTCCATGCCCTAACAGAGTGCCCGGGTGCCGTTCTCCATGCCCTAACAGAGTGCCCGGGTGCCGTTTTCCATGCCCTAACAGAGTGCCCGGGTGCCGTTCTCCATGCCCTCCCAGAGTGCCGGGGTGCCGTTCTCCATGCCCTCCCAGAGTGCCGGGGTGCCGTTCTCCATGCCCTCCCAGAGTGCCGGGGTGCCGTTCTCCATGCCCTCCCAGAGTGCCGGGGTGCCGTTCTCCATGCCCTAACAGAGTGCCCGGGTGCCCGTTCTCCATGCCCTTCCAGAGTGCCCAGGTGCCCGTTCTCCATGCCTTTCCAGAGTGCCCAGGTGCCCGTTCTCCATGCCCTAACAGAGTGCCGGGGTGCCGGTCTCCATGCCCTAACAGAGTGCCGGGGTGCCGGTCTCCATGCCCTAACAGAGTGCCCGGGTGCCGTTCTCCGTGCCCTTCCAGAGTGCCCGGGTGCCGTTCTCCGTGCCCTTCCAGAGTGCCCGGGTGCCGTTCTCCGTGCCCTTTCAGAGTGCCCGGGTGCCGTTCTCCGTGCCCTTTCAGAGTGCCCGGGTGCCGTTCTCCGTGCCCTTTCAGAGTGCCCGGGTGCCGTTCTCCGTGCCCTTTCAGAGTGCCCGGGTGCCGTTCTCCGTGCCCTTTCAGAGTGCCCGGGTGCCGTTCTCCGTGCCCTTTCAGAGTGCCGGGTGCCGTTCTCCGTGCCCTTTCAGAGTGCCCGGGTGCCGTTCTCCGTGCCCTTTCAGAGTGCCCGGGTGCCGTTCTCCGTGCCCTTTCAGAGTGCCCGGGTGCCGTTCTCCGTGCCCTTTCAGAGTGCCCGGGTGCCGTTCTCCTTGCCCTTTCAGAGTGCCCGGGTGCCGTTCTCCTTGCCCTTTCAGAGTGCCCGGGTGCCGTTCTCCTTGCCCTTCCAGAGTGCCCGGGTGCCGTTCTCCTTGCCCTTCCAGAGTGCCCGGGTGCCGTTCTCCTTGCCCTTCCAGAGTGCCCGGGTGCCGTTCTCCTTGCCCTTCCAGAGTGCCCGGGTGCCGTTCTCCTTGCCCTTCCAGAGTGCCCGGGTGCCGTTCTCCTTGCCCTTCCAGAGTGCCCGGGTGCCGTTCTCCTTGCCCTTCCAGAGTGCCCGGGTGCCGTTCTCCTTGCCCTTCCAGAGTGCCCGGGTGCCGTTCTCCTTGCCCTTCCAGAGTGCCCGGGTGCCGGTCTCCGTGCCCTTCCAGAGGGCCCCGGTTGCGTGTCTCCAAGCCCTTCCAGAGGGCCTCGGTTGCGTGTCAACAAGCCTTTCCAGAGGGCCTTCTGACCATCCCTGCACCCTCTCTCCTGTCGGATGATGGGGGTGTTGCAGTGCCTTTTTTTCCTCCTCCAGCCCAGGGAAACAGTGGCCAGCAGGGTTGTCTCTGCCTGTGTGCCTGATGCCTTTTGGAGTTATATGGGCTTGTCATGCAGCCCAGGACTTGCAAGGTGGTTCCTGCAGTGCAGGGAAGCCGCTGCAGTGGTGGAGGCTTGCCACATGTCAGCTGTGGGTCCTGGCCACTCCGCATTCTCAGAATTCTGCTGCACTGTGCAACATGGAGAAAGCAGAAAATGTTGACTGCTACAGCAGAAGCAGGTGCCTCATCTCATGCACTTGCCAGGCCCAGGTAAGGGGGGAACGGTGGTGCCTTTTGGTTATCCTTACTTTTGGGATTACTTGTGTGTGGTTTATTGTGCCTTCCTCTCTAGGTGTCAGGGTAAAGGAAGCCTGCTGCTGAAGTGCGCTACAGCTTGGGGGCAGCTTTGCATTGGTGAAAGTTCTCGGAGCTCCTTCCTCTCTTGTCTATTTGCGGTTGATTGACCTTGCATGGGGAGCTTGGGTGGTCACATGGCGGGTGTGGGTCAATTGTTGCTGGAGCCCACTTAAAATGGGATTGTATTTGTTTCCCTTTGTTATTCTTTAAGGTTAAAGCAAATAGAGCTCTCCTGATAAAAGGAAGTGATGAAAAAAGCCACTTATAGTAGAACTACAAGCAAAACCTTCTTTTTGTATAGAGTAATCCCATCAGGGTTGCCCGTGTCCAGCCTATCAGGAGTGCCCGTCTCCATGCCCTTCCAGAGTGCCTGGGTGCCCGTCTCTATGCCCTTCCAGAGTGCCCGGGTGCTCGTCTCTATGCCCTTCCAGAGTGCCCGGGTGCCGGTCTCCATTCCCTTCCAGAGTGCCCGGGTGCCCGCTCTCCATGCCCTTCCAGAGTGCCCGGGTGCCCGCTCTCCATGCCCTTCCAGAGTGCCCGGGTGCCGTTCTCCATGCCCTTCCAGAGTGCCCGGGTGCCGTTCTCCATGCCCTTCCAGAGTGCCCGGGTGCCGTTCTCCATGCCCTTCCAGAGTGCCCGGGTGCTGTTCTCCATTCCCTTCCAGAGTGCCCGGGTGCCGTTCTCCATGCCCTTCCAGAGTGTCGGGGTGCCGGTCTCCATGCCCTAACAGAGTGCCCGGGTGCCGTTCTCCATGCCCTAACAGAGTGCCCGGGTGCCGTTCTCCATGCCCTAACAGAGTGCCCGGGTGCCGTTCTCCATGCCCTAACAGAGTGCCCGGGTGCCGTTCTCCATGCCCTAACAGAGTGCCCGGGTGCCGTTCTCCATGCCCTAACAGAGTGCCCGGGTGCCGTTCTCCATGCCCTAACAGAGTGCCCGGGTGCCGTTCTCCATGCCCTAACAGAGTGCCCGGGTGCCGTTCTCCATGCCCTAACAGAGTGCCCGGGTGCCGTTCTCCATGCCCTTTCAGAGTGCCCGGGTGCCGTTCTCCATGCCCTTTCAGAGTGCCCAGGTGCCCGTTCTCCATGCCTTTCCAGAGTGCCGGGTGCCGTTCTCCATTCCCTTCCCGAGTGCCCGGGTGCCGTTCTCCATGCCCTTCCCGAGTGCCCGGGTGCTGTTCTCCATGCCCTTCCCGAGTGCCCGGGTGCTGTTCTCCATGCCCTTCCAGAGTGTCGGGGTGCCGGTCTCCATGCCCTAACAGAGTGCCCGGGTGCCGTTCTCCATGCCCTAACAGAGTGCCCGGGTGCCGTTCTCCGTGCCCTTCCAGAGTGCCCCGGTGCCGTTCTCCGTGCCCTTCCAGAGTGCCCGGGTGCCGTTCTCCGTGCCCTTCCAGAGTGCCCCGGTGCCGTTCTCCGTGCCCTTCCAGAGTGCCCGGGTGCCGTTCTCCGTGCCCTTCCAGAGTGCCCGGGTGCCGTTCTCCGTGCCCTTCCAGAGTGCCCGGGTGCCCGTTCTCCGTGCCCTTCCAGAGTGCCCGGGTGCCCGTTCTCCGTGCCCTTCCAGAGTGCCTGGGTGCCCTCTCTCCATGCCCTTCCAGAGTGTAAGGGTGCCGTTCTCCATGCCCTTCCAGAGTGTCGGGGTGCTGTTCTCCGTGCCCTTCCAGAGTGCCCGGGTGCCGTTCTCCGTGCCCTTCCAGAGTGCCCGGGTGCCGTTCTCCGTGCCTTTCCAGAGAGCCCGGGTGCCGGTCTCCATGCCCTTTCCAGAGTGCCCGGGTGCCGGTCTCCATGCCCTTCCAGAGTGCCCGGGTGCCTGTGGTGTGGGTCTGCACTTGAACCCCCCTGTGTCAAGAAGGTTGACCACCACTATCTTAAATAATGCTCTTAAAAAGATGGGGGGTCTATTGAATTCAAGCTTCTGGTTCATGTGGTCTCTTCTTCCATTCAGCTCTTTAATAGGTTTCTGCAGTTCATCCATGGACCATAGCTGGAAGGTGTGTATGCATGGACTTAAGAAGCATTGAACAAATATTGGCATTGAGCTCTGTTTTCATCCAGCATCGGGTATAATTAACCTTTTACACTTCCCCATTCGTCTATCAGGACTGCACCTGGAGAGAGAGTTGCTGCACACAAATTCTCAGGAAACACTACAGCAAGCCTTTAAGTTCTACGTCTTCCACTCTTCCACCATGCCCTCTGTTATGGTGTTTCCTACAAACTTTTGTAGTGGGGGCTATGCTCTCACTGGATGGGGGGGGTGGTAGTGGTGGCCTTACCCAGGGTTTTTTCTGACCATCCCTGCACCCTCCCTCCTGTCAGATGATGGGGGTGTTGCAGTGCCTTTTTTTCTCCACCAGCCCAGGGGAGCAGTGGCCAGCATGGTTGTCTGTGCCTGTGTGCTCGACGCTGTTCGGAGTTATATGGGCTTCTCATGCACCCCAGGACTTACAAGGTGATTCCTGCAGTGCAGGGAAGCTGCTGTAGTAGTGGAAGCTAGCCGGGTCCTGGCCACTTCACATCCTCAGTATTCCGCTGCACTGTGCAGCATGGAGAAAGCAGAAACTGACTGCTGCGGCCGAATCAGGTGCCTCATCTCATGCAATAGCCAGGCCCAGGTAAGGGGGGTACATTAGTCCTTACTATTGGGATTTTTTGTGTGTGGTTTATTGGGCTTTCTTCTTTAGGTGAAGGGGTGATGGAAGCCTGCTGCTGAAGTGTGCTACAGCTGGGGGGCTGCTCTGCATTGGTGAAGGTTTTCGGAGCTCCTTCTTCTCTCCTCTATTTGCGGTTGTTTGACCTTGCATGGGGAGCTTGGGTGGCCTCATGGCGGGTGTGACTAAATTCTTGTCTTGCTGGAGCCCACTTAATATGGGATTGTATTTGTTTCACTTTGTTATGGTTTAAGGTTAAAGCAAATAGAACTCTCCTGATAAAAGGAAGTGCTCTTCCTGGAAAAAGCCACTTAAAGTAGAACTACAAGCAAAACTTTCTTTATGTATAGAGTAAGGGGGGTTTTATAAACTCAGTCAGATATTTATTTGTCATCTGTCCATTTGCCAAGATTTTCCTAAACTTCCTGTCCCATAGCCAAACTTAGTGAGAAGAAATCCCTGCAGATTGAGGGGTTTCCTTGGGGACTGCCAGGTCACCAGAACTAGTGTCCCTACTGTAATATTTCCCCTTTATTTCTTTTATGGGGACAACCCAAACTTTAGGATCTTTTTACTTTAAATGATGCCACCTGTCTCCAGCCCGTCAGAAGTGCGCAGATGCCTGGCTTCAGCCCGTAGGAAGTGCGCGGATGCCTGTCTCCAAGACCGCCAGAGGGCCCCAGTTGCGTGTCTCCAAGCCCGCCAGAGGGCACTGGTTGCGTGTCTTTAAGCCCTTCCAGAGGGCCCCGGTTGCGTGTCTCCAAGCCCTTCCAGAGGGCCCCGGTTGCGTGTCTCCAAGCCCTTCCAGAGGGCCCCGGTTGCGTATCTCGAAGCCTTTCCAGAGGGCCCGGTTGCGTGTCTCGAAGCCTTTCCAGAGGGCCCCGGTTGCGTGTCTCGAAGCCTTTCCAGAGGGCCCCGGTTGCGTGTCTCGAAGCCTTTCCAGAGGGGCCCCGGTTGCGTGTCTCGAAGCCTTTCCAGAGGGCCCCGGTTGCGTGTCTCGAAGCCTTTCCAGAGGGCCCCGGTTGCGTGTCTCGAAGCCTTTCCAGAGGGCCCCGGTTGCGTGTCTCGAAGCCTTTCCAGAGGGCCCCGGTTGCGTGTCTCGAAGCCTTTCCAGAGGGCCCCGGTTGCGTGTCTCGAAGCCTTTCCAGAGGGCCCCGGTTGCGTGTCTCGAAGCCTTTCCAGAGGGCCCCGGTTGCGTGTCTCGAAGCCTTTCCAGAGGGCCCCGGTTGCGTGTCTCGAAGCCTTTCCAGAGGGCCCCGGTTGCGTGTCTCGAAGCCTTTCCAGAGGGCCCCGGTTGCGTGTCTCGAAGCCTTTCCAGAGGGGCCCCGGTTGCGTGTCTCGAAGCCTTTCCAGAGGGGCCCCGGTTGCGTGTCTCGAAGCCTTTCCAGAGGGGCCCCGGTTGCGTGTCTCGAAGCCTTTCCAGAGGGGCCCCGGTTGCGTGTCTCGAAGCCCTTCCAGAGGGGCCCCGGTTGCGTGTCTCCAAGCCCTTCCAGAGGGGCCCCGGTTGCGTGTCTCCAAGCCCTTCCAGAGGGCCCCGGTTGCGTGTCTCCAAGCCCTTCCAGAGGGCCCCGGTTGCGTGTCTCGAAGCCTTTCCAGAGGGCCCCGGTTGCGTGTCTCGAAGCCTTTCCAGAGGGCCCCGTTTGCGTGTCTCGAAGCCTTTCCAGAGGGCCCCGGTTGCGTGTCTCGAAGCCTTTCCAGAGGGGCCCCGGTTGCGTGTCTCGAAGCCTTTCCAGAGGGGCCCCGGTTGCGTGTCTCGAAGCCTTTCCAGAGGGGCCCCGGTTGCGTGTCTCGAAGCCTTTCCAGAGGGGCCCCGGTTGCGTGTCTCGAAGCCTTTCCAGAGGGGCCCCGGTTGCGTGTCTCGAAGCCTTTCCAGAGGGGCCCCGGTTGCGTGTCTCGAAGCCTTTCCAGAGGGGCCCCGGTTGCGTGTCTCGAAGCCCTTCCAGAGGGGCCCCGGTTGCGTGTCTCGAAGCCCTTCCAGAGGGGCCCCGGTTGCGTGTCTCGAAGCCCTTCCAGAGGGGCCCCGGTTGCGTGTCTCCAAGCCCTTCCAGAGGGGCCCCGGTTGCGTGTCTCCAAGCCCTTCCAGAGGGGCCCCGGTTGCGTGTCTCCAAGCCCTTCCAGAGGGGCCCCGGTTGCGTGTCTCCAAGCCCTTCCAGAGGGGCCCCGGTTGCGTGTCTCCAAGCCCTTCCAGAGGGGCCCCGGTTGCGTGTCTCCAAGCCCTTCCAGAGGGGCCCCGGTTGCGTGTCTCCAAGCCCTTCCAGAGGGGCCCCGGTTGCGTGTCTCCAAGCCCTTCCAGAGGGGCCCCGGTTGCGTGTCTCCAAGCCCTTCCAGAGGGGCCCCGGTTGCGTGTCTCCAAGCCCTTCCAGAGGGTTCCCGGTTGCGTGTGTTCAAGCCCTTCCAGAGGGTTCCCGGTTGCGTGTGTTCAAGCCCTTCCAGAGGGCTCCGGTGCCTGCCTCCATGCCCTTCCAGAGGGCCTTCTGACCATCCCTGCACCCTCCCTCCTGTCAGATGATGGGGGTGTTGCAGTGCCTTTTTTTCCTCCTCCAGCCCAGTGGAGTAGTGGCCAGCAGGGTGCCTGTGCGCCCGATGCCTTTTGGAGTTATATGGGCTTGTCATGCAGCCCAGGACTTGCAAGGTGGTTCCTGCAGTGCAGGGAAGCCGCTGCAGTGGTGGAGGCTTGCCACATGTGAGCTGTGGTTACCTGGCCACTCCGCATTCTCAGAATTCTGCTGCACTGTGCAACATGGAGAAATCAGAAACTGTTGGCTGAGTGCCCGGGTGCCTGGTTCTCCATGCTCTTTCAGAGTGCCCGGGTGCCGTTCTCCATGCCCTAACAGAGTGCCGGGGTGCCGGTCTCCATGCTCTTTCAGAGTGCCCGGGTGCCGTTCTCCATGCCCTAACAGAGTGCCGGGGTGCCGGTCTCCATGCCCTAACAGAGTGCCGGGGTGCCGTTCTCCATGCCCTAACAGAGTGCCGGGGTGCCGTTCTCCATGCCCTAACAGAGTGCCGGGGTGCCGTTCTCCATGCCCTAACAGAGTGCCGGGGTGCCGTTCTCCATGCCCTAACAGAGTGCCGGGGTGCCGTTCTCCATGCCCTAACAGAGTGCCGGGGTGCCGTTCTCCATGCCCTTCCAGAGTGCCCGGGTGCCGTTCTCCATGCCCTCCCAGAGTGCCCGGGTGCCCGTCTCTATGCCCTTCCAGAGTGCCCGGGTGCCGGTCTCCATGCCCTTCCAGAGTGTCCGGGTGCCCGCTCTCCATGCCCTTCCAGAGTGCCCGGGTGCCCGCTCTCCATGCCCTTCCAGAAGGCCCGGGTGCCCGCTCTCCATGCCCTTCCAAAGTGTCGGGGTGCCGGTCTCCATGCCCTAACAGAGTGCCCGGGTGCCGTTCTCCATGCCCTAACAGAGTGCCCGGGTGCCGTTCTCCATGCCCTAACAGAGTGCCGGGGTGCCGGTCTCCATGCCCTAACAGAGTGCCCGGGTGCCGTTCTCCGTGCCCTAACAGAGTGCCCGGGTGCCGTTCTCCGTGCCCTTCCAGAGTGCCCGGGTGCCGTTCTCCGTGCCCTTCCAGAGTGCCCGGGTGCCCGTTCTCCGTGCCCTTCCAGAGTGCCCGGGTGCCCGTTCTCCGTGCCCTTCCAGAGTGCCCGGGTGCCGTTCTCCGTGCCCTAACAGAGTGCCCGGGTGCCGTTCTCCGTGCCCTAACAGAGTGCCCGGGTGCCGTTCTCCATGCCCTAACAGAGTGCCCGGGTGCCGTTCTCCATGCCCTAACAGAGTGCCCGGCTGCCGTTCTCCATGCCCTTCCAGAGTGCCCGGCTGCCGTTCTCCATGCCCTTCCAGAGTGGCCGGGTGCCCGTTCTCCATGCCCTTTCAGAGTGGCCGGGTGCCCGTTCTCCATGCCCTTTCAGAGTGCCCGGGTGCCGTTCTCCATGCCCTTACAGAGTGCCGGGGTGCCGTTCTCCATGCCCTAACAGAGTGCCGGGGTGCCGTTCTCCATGCCCTAACAGAGTGCCGGGGTGCCGTTCTCCATGCCCTAACAGAGTGCCGGGGTGCCGTTCTCCATGCCCTAACAGAGTGCCGGGGTGCCGTTCTCCATGCCCTAACAGAGTGCCGGGGTGCCGTTCTCCATGCCCTAACAGAGTGCCGGGGTGCCGTTCTCCATGCCCTAACAGAGTGCCGGGGTGCCGTTCTCCATGCCCTAACAGAGTGCCGGGGTGCCGTTCTCCATGCCCTAACAGAGTGCCGGGGTGCCGTTCTCCATGCCCTAACAGAGTGCCGGGGTGCCGTTCTCCATGCCCTAACAGAGTGCCGGGGTGCCGTTCTCCATGCCCTAACAGAGTGCCGGGGTGCCGTTCTCCATGCCCTAACAGAGTGCCGGGGTGCCGTTCTCCATGCCCTTCCAGAGTGCCGGGGTGCCGTTCTCCATGCCCTTCTAGAGTGTCGGGGTGCCGGTCTCCATGCCCTAACAGAGTGCCCGGGTGCCGTTCTCCATGCCCTAACAGAGTGCCCGGGTGCCGGTCTCCATGCCCTAACAGAGTGCCGGGGTGCCGGTCTCCATGCCCTAACAGAGTGCCGGTCTCCATGCCCTAACAGAGTGCCGGGGTGCCGGTCTCCATGCCCTAACAGAGTGCCGGGGTGCCGGTCTCCATGCCCTAACAGAGTGCCGGGGTGCCGGTCTCCATGCCCTAACAGAGTGCCGGGGTGCCGGTCTCCATGCCCTAACAGAGTGCCGGGGTGCCGGTCTCCATGCCCTAACAGAGTGCCGGGGTGCCGTTCTCCATGCCCTAACAGAGTGCCGGGGTGCCGGTCTCCATGCCCTAACAGAGTGCCGGGGTGCCGTTCTCCATGCCCTTCCAGAGTGCCGGGGTGCCGTTCTCCATGCCCTCCCAGAGTGCCCGGGTGCCGTTCTCCATGCACTCCCAGAGTGCCCGGGTGCCGTTCTCCATGCACTCCCAGAGTGCCCGGGTGCCGGTCTCTATGCCCTTCCAGAGTGCACGGGTGCCGGTCTCTATGCCCTTCCAGAGTGCCCGGGTGCCCGTTCTCCATGCCCTTCCAGAGTGCCCGGCTGCCGTTCTCCATGCCCTTCCAGAGTGGCCGGGTGCCCGTTCTCCATGCCCTTTCAGAGTGGCCGGGTGCCCGTTCTCCATGCCCTTTCAGAGTGCCCGGGTGCCGTTCTCCATGCCCTTACAGAGTGCCGGGGTGCCGTTCTCCATGCCCTAACAGAGTGCCGGGGTGCCGTTCTCCATGCCCTAACAGAGTGCCGGGGTGCCGTTCTCCATGCCCTAACAGAGTGCCGGGGTGCCGTTCTCCATGCCCTAACAGAGTGCCGGGGTGCCGTTCTCCATGCCCTAACAGAGTGCCGGGGTGCCGTTCTCCATGCCCTAACAGAGTGCCGGGGTGCCGTTCTCCATGCCCTAACAGAGTGCCGGGGTGCCGTTCTCCATGCCCTAACAGAGTGCCGGGGTGCCGTTCTCCATGCCCTAACAGAGTGCCGGGGTGCCGTTCTCCATGCCCTAACAGAGTGCCGGGGTGCCGTTCTCCATGCCCTAACAGAGTGCCGGGGTGCCGTTCTCCATGCCCTAACAGAGTGCCGGGGTGCCGTTCTCCATGCCCTAACAGAGTGCCGGGGTGCCGTTCTCCATGCCCTAACAGAGTGCCGGGGTGCCGTTCTCCATGCCCTAACAGAGTGCCGGGGTGCCGTTCTCCATGCCCTAACAGAGTGCCCGGGTGCCGTTCTCCATGCCCTAACAGAGTGCCCGGGTGCCGGTCTCCATGCCCTAACAGAGTGCCGGGGTGCCGGTCTCCATGCCCTAACAGAGTGCCGGTCTCCATGCCCTAACAGAGTGCCGGGGTGCCGGTCTCCATGCCCTAACAGAGTGCCGGGGTGCCGGTCTCCATACCCTAACAGAGTGCCGGGGTGCCGGTCTCCATGCCCTAACAGAGTGCCGGGGTGCCGGTCTCCATGCCCTAACAGAGTGCCGGGGTGCCGGTCTCCATGCCCTAACAGAGTGCCGGGGTGCCGTTCTCCATGCCCTAACAGAGTGCCGGGGTGCCGGTCTCCATGCCCTAACAGAGTGCCGGGGTGCCGTTCTCCATGCCCTAACAGAGTGCCGGGGTGCCGTTCTCCATGCCCTTCCAGAGTGCCGGGGTGCCGTTCTCCATGCCCTTCTAGAGTGTCGGGGTGCCGGTCTCCATGCCCTAACAGAGTGCCCGGGTGCCGTTCTCCATGCCCTAACAGAGTGCCCGGGTGCCGGTCTCCATGCCCTAACAGAGTGCCGGGGTGCCGGTCTCCATGCCCTAACAGAGTGCCGGTCTCCATGCCCTAACAGAGTGCCGGGGTGCCGGTCTCCATGCCCTAACAGAGTGCCGGGGTGCCGGTCTCCATGCCCTAACAGAGTGCCGGGGTGCCGGTCTCCATGCCCTAACAGAGTGCCGGGGTGCCGGTCTCCATGCCCTAACAGAGTGCCGGGGTGCCGGTCTCCATGCCCTAACGGAGTGCCGGGGTGCCGTTCTCCATGCCCTTCCAGAGTGCCGGGGTGCCGTTCTCCATGCCCTTCTAGAGTGTCGGGGTGCCGGTCTCCATGCCCTAACAGAGTGCCCGGGTGCCGTTCTCCATGCCCTAACAGAGTGCCCGGGTGCCGGTCTCCATGCCCTAACAGAGTGCCGGGGTGCCGGTCTCCATGCCCTAACAGAGTGCCGGTCTCCATGCCCTAACAGAGTGCCGGGGTGCCGGTCTCCATGCCCTAACAGAGTGCCGGGGTGCCGGTCTCCATGCCCTAACAGAGTGCCGGGGTGCCGGTCTCCATGCCCTAACAGAGTGCCGGGGTGCCGGTCTCCATGCCCTAACAGAGTGCCGGGGTGCCGGTCTCCATGCCCTAACAGAGTGCCGGGGTGCCGGTCTCCATGCCCTAACAGAGTGCCGGGGTGCCGGTCTCCATGCCCTAACAGAGTGCCGGGGTGCCGTTCTCCATGCCCTAACAGAGTGCCGGGGTGCCGGTCTCCATGCCCTAACAGAGTGCCGGGGTGCCGTTCTCCATGCCCTTCCAGAGTGCCGGGGTGCCGTTCTCCATGCCCTCCCAGAGTGCCCGGGTGCCGTTCTCCATGCACTCCCAGAGTGCCCGGGTGCCGTTCTCCATGCACTCCCAGAGTGCACGGGTGCCGGTCTCTATGCCCTTCCAGAGTGCACGGGTGCCGGTCTCTATGCCCTTCCAGAGTGCCCGGGTGCCCGCTCTCCATGCCCTTCCAGAGTGCCCGGGTGCCCGCTCTCCATGCCCTTCCAGAGTGCCCGGGTGCCGTTCTCCATGCCCTTCCAGAGTGCCCGGGTGCCGTTCTCCATGCCCTTCCAGAGTGCCCGGGTGCCGTTCTCCATGCCCTTCCAGAGTGCCCGGGTGCCGTTCTCCATGCCCTTCCAGAGTGCCCGGGTGCCGTTCTCCATGCCCTTCCAGAGTGCCCGGGTGCCGTTCTCCATGCCCTTCCAGAGTGCCCGGGTGCCGTTCTCCATGCCCTTCCAGAGTGCCCGGGTGCCGTTCTCCATGCCCTTCCAGAGTGCCCGGGTGCCGTTCTCCGTGCCCTTCCAGAGTGCCCGGGTGCCGTTCTCCGTGCCCTTCCAGAGTGCCCGGGTGCCGTTCTCCGTGCCCTTCCAGAGTGCCCGGGTGCCGTTCTCCGTGCCCTTTCAGAGTGCCCGGGTTCCGTTCTCCGTGCCCTTTCAGAGTGCCCGGGTTCCGTTCTCCGTGCCCTTTCAGAGTGCCCGGGTTCCGTTCTCCGTGCCCTTTCAGAGTGCCCGGGTTCCGTTCTCCGTGCCCTTTCAGAGTGCCCGGGTGCCGTTCTCCGTGCCCTTTCAGAGTGCCCGGGTGCCGTTCTCCGTGCCCTTTCAGAGTGCCCGGGTGCCGTTCTCCGTGCCCTTTCAGAGTGCCCGGGTTCCGTTCTCCGTGCCCTTCCAGAGTGCCCGGGTGCCGTTCTCCGTGCCCTTCCAGAGTGCCCGGGTGCCGTTCTCCATGCCCTTCCAGAGTGTCGGGGTGCCGTTCTCCATGCCCTTCCAGAGTGCCCGGGTGCCGTTCTCCATGCCCTAACAGAGTGCCCGGGTGCCGTTCTCCATGCCCTAACAGAGTGCCCGGGTGCCGTTCTCCATGCCCTTCCAGAGTGCCCGGGTGCCGTTCTCCATGCCCTTCCAGAGTGCCCGGGTGCCGTTCTCCATGCCCTTCCTGAGTGGCCGGGTGCCCGTTCTCCATGCCCTTCCAGAGTGGCCGGGTGCCCGTTCTCCATGCCCTTCCAGAGTGGCCGGGTGCCGTTCTCCATGCCCTAACAGAGTGCCGGGGTGCCGTTCTCCATGCCCTAACAGAGTGCCGGGGTGCCGTTCTCCATGCCCTAACAGAGTGCCGGGGTGCCGTTCTCCATGCCCTAACAGAGTGCCGGGGTGCCGTTCTCCATGCCCTAACAGAGTGCCGGGGTGCCGTTCTACATGCCCTAACAGAGTGCCGGGGTGCCGTTCTCCATGCCCTAACAGAGTGCCGGGGTGCCGTTCTCCATGCCCTAACAGAGTGCCGGGGTGCCGTTCTCCATGCCCTAACAGAGTGCCGGGGTGCCGTTCTCCATGCCCTAACAGAGTGCCGGGGTGCCGTTCTCCATGCCCTAACAGAGTGCCGGGGGGGCCGTTCTCCATGCCCTAACAGAGTGCCGGGGGGGCCGTTCTCCATGCCCTAACAGAGTGCCGGGGTGCCGTTCTCCATGCCCTAACAGAGTGCCGGGGTGCCGTTCTCCATGCCCTAACAGAGTGCCGGGGTGCCGTTCTCCATGCCCTAACAGAGTGCCGGGGTGCCGTTCTCCATGCCCTCCCAGAGTGCCGGGGTGCCGTTCTCCATGCCCTCCCAGAGTGCCGGGGTGCCGTTCTCCATGCCCTAACAGAGTGCCCGGGTGCCCGTTCTCCATGCCCTTCCAGAGTGCCCAGGTGCCCGTTCTCCATGCCTTTCCAGAGTGCCCAGGTGCCCGTTCTCCATGCCCTAACAGAGTGCCGGGGTGCCGGTCTCCATGCCCTAACAGAGTGCCGGGGTGCCGGTCTCCGTGCCCTAACAGTGCCGGGGTGCCGTTCTCCGTGCCCTAACAGAGTGCCGGGGTGCCGTTCTCCGTGCCCTTCTCCGTGCCCTTTCAGAGTGCCCTGGTGCCGTTCTCCGTGCCCTTTCAGAGTGCCCGGGTGCCGTTCTCCGTGCCCTTTCAGAGTGCCCGGGTGCCGTTCTCCGTGCCCTTTCAGAGTGCCCGGGTGCCGTTCTCCGTGCCCTTTCAGAGTGCCCGGGTGCCGTTCTCCGTGCCCTTTCAGAGTGCCCGGGTGCCGTTCTCCGTGCCCTTTCAGAGTGCCCGGGTGCCGTTCTCCGTGCCCTTTCAGAGTGCCCGGGTGCCGTTCTCCGTGCCCTTTCAGAGTGCCCGGGTGCCGTTCTCCGTGCCCTTTCAGAGTGCCCGGGTGCCGTTCTCCGTGCCCTTTCAGAGTGCCCGGGTGCCGTTCTCCGTGCCCTTTCAGAGTGCCCGGGTGCCGTTCTCCGTGCCCTTTCAGAGTGCCCGGGTGCCGTTCTCCAAGCCCTTCCAGAGGGGCCCCGGTTGCGTGTCTCCAAGCCCTTCCAGAGGGGCCCCGGTTGCGTGTCTCCAAGCCCTTCCAGAGGGGCCCCGGTTGCGTGTCTCCAAGCCCTTCCAGAGGGGCCCCGGTTGCGTGTCTCCAAGCCCTTCCAGAGGGGCCCCGGTTGCGTGTCTCCAAGCCCTTCCAGAGGGGCCCCGGTTGCGTGTCTCCAAGCCCTTCCAGAGGGGCCCCGGTTGCGTGTGTTCAAGCCCTTCCAGAGGGGCCCCGGTTGCGTGTGTTCAAGCCCTTCCAGAGGGCTCCGGTGCCTGCCTCCATGCCCTTCCAGAGGGCCTTCTGACCATCCCTGCACCCTCCCTCCTGTCAGATCATGGGGGTGTTGCAGTGCCTTTTTTTCCTCCTCCAGCCCATGTGGAGTAGTGGCCAGCAGGGTGCCTGTGCGCCCGATGCCTTTTGGAGTTATATGGGCTTGTCATGCAGCCCAGGACTTGCAAGGTGGTTCCTGCAGTGCAGGGAAGCCGCTGCAGTGGTGGAGGCTTGCCACATGTGAGCTGTGGTTACCTGGCCACTCCGCATTCTCAGAATTCTGCTGCACTGTGCAACATGGAGAAATCAGAAACTGTTGGCTGCTACAGCAGAAGCTTGTGCCTCATCTCATGCACTTGCCAGGCCCAGGTAAGGGGGGGCACAGTGGTGCCTTTTGGTTATCCTTACTTTTGGGATTACTTGTGTGTGGTTTATTGTGCCTTCCTCTCTAGGTGTCAGGGTAAAGGAAGCCTGCTGCTGAAATGCGCTACAGCTTGGGGGAAGCTTTGCATTGGTGAAAGTTCTCGGAGCTCCTTCCTCTCTCGTCTATTTGCGGTTGATTGACCTTGCATGGGGAGCTTGGGTGGTCACATGGCGGGTGTGGGTCAATTGTTGCTGGAGCCCACTTAAAATGGGATTGTATTTGTTTCCCTTTGTTATTGTTTAAGGTTAAAGCAAATAGAGCTCTCCTGATAAAAGGAAGTGAAGAAAAAAGCCACTTATAGTAGAACTACAAGCAAAACCTTCTTTTTGTATAGAGTAAGCCCATCAGAGGTACCCGTGTCCAGCCTATCAGGAGTGCCTGGGTGCCGGTCTCCATGCCCTTCCAGAGTGCCCGGGTGCCGTTCTCCGTGCCCTTCCAGAGTGCCCGGGTGCCGGTCTCCGTGCCCTTCCAGAGTGCCCGGGTGCCGGTCTCCGTGCCCTTCCAGAGTGCCCGGGTGCCGGTCTCCGTGCCCTTCCAGAGTGCCCGGGTGCCGGTCTCCGTGCCCTTCCAGAGTGCCCGGGTGCCGGTCTCCGTGCCCTTCCAGAGTGCCCGGGTGCCGGTCTCCGTGCCCTTCCAGAGTGCCCGAGTGCCGGTCTCCGTGCCCTTCCAGAGTGCCCGGGTGCCGGTCTCCGTGCCCTTCCAGAGTGCCCGGGTGCTGTTCTCCGTGCCCTTCCAGAGTGCCCGGGTGCCGTTCTCCATGCCCCTCCAGAGTGCCCGGGTGCCATTCTCCATGCCCTTCCAGAGTGCCCGGGTGCCGTTCTCCGTGCCCTTCCAGAGTGCCCGGGTGCCGTTCTCCGTGCCCTTCCAGAGTGCCCGGGTGCCGTTCTCCGTGCCCTTTCAGAGTGCCCGGGTGCCGTTCTCCGTGCCCTAACAGAGTGCCGGGGTGCCGGTCTCCGTGCCCTAACAGAGTGCCGGGGTGCCGGTCTCCGTGCCCTAACAGAGTGCCGGGGTGCCGGTCTCCATGCCCTAACAGAGTGCCGGGGTGCCGGTCTCCATGCCCTAACAGAGTGCCGGGGTGCCGGTCTCCATGCCCTAACAGAGTGCCGGGGTGCCGGTCTCCATGCCCTAACAGAGTGCCGGGGTGCCGGTCTCCATGCCCTAACAGAGTGCCGGGGTGCCGGTCTCCATGCCCTAACAGAGTGCCGGGGTGCCGGTCTCCATGCCCTAACAGAGTGCCGGGGTGCCGGTCTCCATGCCCTAACAGAGTGCCGGGGTGCCGGTCTCCATGCCCTAACAGAGTGCCGGGGTGCCGGTCTCCATGCCCTTCCAGAGTGCCCGGGTGCCGTTCTCCATGCCCTTCCAGAGTGCCCGGGTGCCGTTCTCCATGCCCTTCCAGAGTGCCCGGGTGCCGTTCTCCATGCTCTTCCAGAGTGCCCGGGTGCCGTTCTCCATGCTCTTCCAGAGTGCCCGGGTGCCGTTCTCCATGCCCTAACAGAGTGCCCGGGTGCCGGTCTCCATGCCCTAACAGAGTGCCCGGGTGCCGTTCTCCATGCCCTAACAGAGTGCCCGGGTGCCGTTCTCCATGCCCTAACAGAGTGCCCGGGTGCCGTTCTCCATGCCCTAACAGAGTGCCCGGGTGCCGTTCTCCATGCCCTAACAGAGTGCCCGGGTGCCGTTCTCCATGCCCTAACAGAGTGCCCGGGTGCCGTTCTCCATGCCCTAACAGAGTGCCCGGGTGCCATTCTCCATGCCCTAACAGAGTGCCCGGGTGCCGTTTTCCATGCCCTAACAGAGTGCCCGGGTGCCGTTCTCCATGCCCTCCCAGAGTGCCGGGGTGCCGTTCTCCATGCCCTCCCAGAGTGCCGGGGTGCCGTTCTCCATGCCCTCCCAGAGTGCCGGGGTGCCGTTCTCCATGCCCTCCCAGAGTGCCGGGGTGCCGTTCTCCATGCCCTAACAGAGTGCCGGGGTGCCGTTCTCCATGCCCTAACAGAGTGCCCGGGTGCCCGTTCTCCATGCCCTTCCAGAGTGCCCAGGTGCCCGTTCTCCATGCCTTTCCAGAGTGCCCAGGTGCCCGTTCTCCATGCCCTAACAGAGTGCCGGGGTGCCGGTCTCCGTGCCCTAACAGAGTGCCGGGGTGCCGGTCTCCGTGCCCTAACAGAGTGCCCGGGTGCCGTTCTCCGTGCCCTTCCAGAGTGCCCGGGTGCCGTTCTCCGTGCCCTTCCAGAGTGCCCGGGTGCCGTTCTCCGTGCCCTTCCAGAGTGCCCGGGTGCCGTTCTCCGTGCCCTTTCAGAGTGCCCGGGTGCCGTTCTCCGTGCCCTTTCAGAGTGCCCGGGTGCCGTTCTCCGTGCCCTTTCAGAGTGCCCGGGTGCCGTTCTCCGTGCCCTTTCAGAGTGCCCGGGTGCCGTTCTCCGTGCCCTTTCAGAGTGCCCGGGTGCCGTTCTCCGTGCCCTTTCAGAGTGCCCGGGTGCCGTTCTCCGTGCCCTTTCAGAGTGCCCGGGTGCCGTTCTCCGTGCCCTTTCAGAGTGCCCGGGTGCCGTTCTCCGTGCCCTTTCAGAGTGCCCGGGTGCCGTTCTCCGTGCCCTTTCAGAGTGCCCGGGTGCCGTTCTCCGTGCCCTTTCAGAGTGCCCGGGTGCCGTTCTCCGTGCCCTTTCAGAGTGCCCGGGTGCCGTTCTCCTTGCCCTTTCAGAGTGCCCGGGTGCCGTTCTCCTTGCCCTTTCAGAGTGCCCGGGTGCCGTTCTCCTTGCCCTTTCAGAGTGCCCGGGTGCCGTTCTCCTTGCCCTTTCAGAGTGCCCGGGTGCCGTTCTCCTTGCCCTTTCAGAGTGCCCGGGTGCCGTTCTCCTTGCCCTTCCAGAGTGCCCGGGTGCCGTTCTCCTTGCCCTTCCAGAGTGCCCGGGTGCCGTTCTCCTTGCCCTTCCAGAGTGCCCGGGTGCCGGTCTCCGTGCCCTTCCAGAGGGCCCCGGTTGCGTGTCTCCAAGCCCTTCCAGAGGGCCTCGGTTGCGTGTCAACAAGCCTTTCCAGAGGGCCTTCTGACCATCCCTGCACCCTCTCTCCTGTCGGATGATGGGGGTGTTGCAGTGCCTTTTTTTCCTCCTCCAGCCCAGGGAAACAGTGGCCAGCAGGGTTGTCTCTGCCTGTGTGCCTGATGCCTTTTGGAGTTATATGGGCTTGTCATGCAGCCCAGGACTTGCAAGGTGGTTCCTGCAGTGCAGGGAAGCCGCTGCAGTGGTGGAGGCTTGCCACATGTCAGCTGTGGGTCCTGGCCACTCCGCATTCTCAGAATTCTGCTGCACTGTGCAACATGGAGAAAGCAGAAAATGTTGACTGCTACAGCAGAAGCAGGTGCCTCATCTCATGCACTTGCCAGGCCCAGGTAAGGGGGGAACGGTGGTGCCTTTTGGTTATCCTTACTTTTGGGATTACTTGTGTGTGGTTTATTGTGCCTTCCTCTCTAGGTGTCAGGGTAAAGGAAGCCTGCTGCTGAAGTGCGCTACAGCTTGGGGGCAGCTTTGCATTGGTGAAAGTTCTCGGAGCTCCTTCCTCTCTCGTCTATTTGCGGTTGATTGACCTTGCATGGGGAGCTTGGGTGGTCACATGGCGGGTGTGGGTCAATTGTTGCTGGAGCCCACTTAAAATGGGATTGTATTTGTTTCCCTTTGTTATTCTTTAAGGTTAAAGCAAATAGAGCTCTCCTGATAAAAGGAAGTGAAGAAAAAAGCCACTTATAGTAGAACTACAAGCAAAACCTTCTTTTTGTATAGAGTAATCCCATCAGGGTTGCCCGTGTCCAGCCTATCAGGAGTGCCCGTCTCCATGCCCTTCCAGAGTGCCTGGGTGCCCGTCTCTATGCCCTTCCAGAGTGCCCGGGTGCTCGTCTCTATGCCCTTCCAGAGTGCCCGGGTGCCGGTCTCCATTCCCTTCCAGAGTGCCCGGGTGCCCGCTCTCCATGCCCTTCCAGAGTGCCCGGGTGCCCGCTCTCCATGCCCTTCCAGAGTGTCGGGGTGCCGGTCTCCATGCCCTAACAGAGTGCCCGGGTGCCGTTGTCCATGCCCTTCCAGAGTGCCCGGGTGCCGTTCTCCATGCCCTTCCAGAGTGCCCGGGTGCTGTTCTCCATTCCCTTCCAGAGTGCCCGGGTGCCGTTCTCCATGCCCTTCCAGAGTGTCGGGGTGCCGGTCTCCATGCCCTAACAGAGTGCCCGGGTGCCGTTCTCCATGCCCTAACAGAGTGCCCGGGTGCCGTTCTCCATGCCCTAACAGAGTGCCCGGGTGCCGTTCTCCATGCCCTAACAGAGTGCCCGGGTGCCGTTCTCCATGCCCTAACAGAGTGCCCGGGTGCCGTTCTCCATGCCCTAACAGAGTGCCCGGGTGCCGTTCTCCATGCCCTAACAGAGTGCCCGGGTGCCGTTCTCCATGCCCTAACAGAGTGCCCGGGTGCCGTTCTCCATGCCCTAACAGAGTGCCCGGGTGCCGTTCTCCATGCCCTAACAGAGTGCCCGGGTGCCGTTCTCCATGCCCTAACAGAGTGCCCGGGTGCCGTTCTCCATGCCCTAACAGAGTGCCCGGGTGCCGTTCTCCATGCCCTAACAGAGTGCCCGGGTGCCGTTCTCCATGCCCTTTCAGAGTGCCCAGGTGCCCGTTCTCCATGCCTTTCCAGAGTGCCGGGTGCCGTTCTCCATGCCCTTCCTGAGTGCCCGGGTGCCGTTCTCCATGCCCTTCCTGAGTGCCCGGGTGCTGTTCTCCATGCCCTTCCCGAGTGCCCGGGTGCTGTTCTCCATGCCCTTCCAGAGTGTCGGGGTGCCGGTCTCCATGCCCTAACAGAGTGCCCGGGTGCTGTTCTCCGTGCCCTAACAGAGTGCCCGGGTGCCGTTCTCCGTGCCCTTCCAGAGTGCCCCGGTGCCGTTCTCCGTGCCCTTCCAGAGTGCCCGGGTGCCGTTCTCCGTGCCCTTCCAGAGTGCCCCGGTGCCGTTCTCCGTGCCCTTCCAGAGTGCCAGGGTGCCGTTCTCCGTGCCCTTCCAGAGTGCCCGGGTGCCGTTCTCCGTGCCCTTCCAGAGTGCCCGGGTGCCCGTTCTCCGTGCCCTTCCAGAGTGCCCGGGTGCCCGTTCTCCGTGCCCTTCCAGAGTGCCTGGGTGCCCTCTCTCCATGCCCTTCCAGAGTGTAAGGGTGCCGTTCTCCATGCCCTTCCAGAGTGTCGGGGTGCCGTTCTCCATGCCCTTCCAGAGTGCCCGGGTGCCGTTCTCCGTGCCCTTCCAGAGTGCCCGGGTGCCGTTCTCCGTGCCCTTCCAGAGTGCCCGGGTGCCGTTCTCCGTGCCTTTCCAGAGAGCCCGGGTGCCGGTCTCCATGCCCTTTCCAGAGTGCCCGGGTGCCGGTCTCCATGCCCTTCCAGAGTGCCCGGGTGCCTGTGGTGTGGGTCTGCACTTGAACCCCCCTGTGTCAAGAAGGTTGACCACCACTGCCTTAAATAATGCTCTTAAAAAGATGGGGGGTCTATTGAATTCAAGCTTCTGGTTCATGTGGTCTCTTCTTCCATTCAGCTCTTTAATAGGTTTCTGCAGTTCATCCATGGACCATAGCTGGAAGGTGTGTATGCATGGACTTAAGAAGCATTGAACAAATATTGGCATTGAGCTCGGTTTTCATCCAGCATCGGGTATAATTAACCTTTTACACTTCCCCATTCGTCTATCAGGACTGCACCTGGAGAGAGAGTTGCTGCACACAAATTCTCAGGAAACACTACAGCAAGCCTTTAAGTTCTACGTCTTCCACTCTTCCACCATGCCCTCTGTTATGGTGTTTCCTACAAACTTTTGTAGTGGGGGCTATGCTCTCACTGGATGGGGGGGGGTGGTAGTGGTGGCCTTACCCAGGGTTTTTTCTGACCATCCCTGCACCCTCCCTCCTGTCAGATGATGGGGGTGTTGCAGTGCCTTTTTTTCTCCACCAGCCCAGGGGAGCAGTGGCCAGCATGGTTGTCTGTGCCTGTGTGCTCGACGCTGTTGGAAGTTATATGGGCTTCTCATGCACCCCAGGACTTACAAGGTGATTCCTGCAGTGCAGGGAAGCTGCTGTAGTAGTGGAAGCTAGCCGGGTCCTGGCCACTTCACATCCTCAGTATTCTGCTGCACTGTGCAGCATGGAGAAAGCAGAAACTGACTGCTGCGGCCGAATCAGGTGCCTCATCTCATGCAATAGCCAGGCCCAGGTAAGGGGGGTACATTAGTCCTTACTATTGGGATTTTTTGTGTGTGGTTTATTGGGCTTTCTTCTTTAGGTGAAGGGGTGATGGAAGCCTGCTGCTGAAGTGTGCTACAGCTGGGGGGCTGCTCTGCATTGGTGAAGGTTTTCGGAGCTCCTTCTTCTCTCCTCTATTTGCGGTTGTTTGACCTTGCATGGGGAGCTTGGGTGGCCTCATGGCGGGTGTGACTAAATTCTTGTCTTGCTGGAGCCCACTTAATATGGGATTGTATTTGTTTCACTTTGTTATGGTTTAAGGTTAAAGCAAATAGAACTCTCCTGATAAAAGGAAGTGCTCTTCCTGGAAAAAGCCACTTAAAGTAGAACTACAAGCAAAACTTTCTTTATGTATAGAGTAAGGGGGGTTTTATAAACTCAGTCAGATATTTATTTGTCATCTGTCCATTTGCCAAGATTTTCCTAAACTTCCTGTCCCATAGCCAAACTTAGTGAGAAGAAATCCCTGCAGATTGAGGGGTTTCCTTGGGGACTGCCAGGTCACCAGAACTAGTGTCCCTACTGTAATATTTCCCCTTTATTTCTTTTATGGGGACAACCCAAACTTTAGGATCTTTTTACTTTAAATGATGCCACCTGTCTCCAGCCCGTCAGAAGTGCGCAGATGCCTGGCTTCAGCCCGTAGGAAGTGCGCGGATGCCTGTCTCCAAGACCGCCAGAGGGCCCCAGTTGCGTGTCTCCAAGCCCGCCAGAGGGCACTGGTTGCGTGTCTTTAAGCCCTTCCAGAGGGCCCCGGTTGCGTGTCTCCAAGCCCTTCCAGAGGGCCCCGGTTGCGTGTCTCCAAGCCCTTCCAGAGGGCCCCGGTTGCGTGTCTCCAAGCCCTTTCAGAGGGCCCCCGGTTGCGTGTCTCCAAGCCCTTTCAGAGGGCCCCCGGTTGCGTGTCTCCAAGCCCTTCCAGAGGGCCCCGGTTGCGTGTCTCCAAGCCCTTTCAGAGGGCCCCGGTTGCGTGTCTCCAAGCCCTTTCAGAGGTCCCCGGTTGCGTGTCTCCAAGCCCTTTCCAGAGGGCCCCGGTTGCGTGTCTCGAAGCCTTTCCAGAGGGCCCCGGTTGCGTGTCTCGAAGCCTTTCCAGAGGGCCCCGGTTGCGTGTCTCGAAGCCTTTCCAGAGGGCCCCGGTTGCGTGTCTCGAAGCCTTTCCAGAGGGCCCCGGTTGCGTGTCTCGAAGCCTTTCCAGAGGGCCCCGGTTGCGTGTCTCGAAGCCTTTCCAGAGGGCCCCGGTTGCGTGTCTCGAAGCCTTTCCAGAGGGCCCCGGTTGCGTGTCTCGAAGCCTTTCCAGAGGGCCCCGGTTGCGTGTCTCGAAGCCTTTCCAGAGGGCCCCGGTTGCGTGTCTCGAAGCCTTTCCAGAGGGGCCCCGGTTGCGTGTCTCGAAGCCTTTCCAGAGGGGCCCCGGTTGCGTGTCTCGAAGCCTTTCCAGAGGGGCCCCGGTTGCGTGTCTCGAAGCCTTTCCAGAGGGGCCCCGGTTGCGTGTCTCCAAGCCCTTCCAGAGGGGCCCCGGTTGCGTGTCTCCAAGCCCTTCCAGAGGGGCCCCGGTTGCGTGTCTCCAAGCCCTTCCAGAGGGGCCCCGGTTGCGTGTCTCCAAGCCCTTCCAGAGGGCCCCGGTTGCGTGTCTCGAAGCCTTTCCAGAGGGCCCCGGTTGCGTGTCTCGAAGCCTTTCCAGAGGGCCCCGTTTGCGTGTCTCGAAGCCTTTCCAGAGGGCCCCGTTTGCGTGTCTCGAAGCCTTTCCAGAGGGCCCCGGTTGCGTGTCTCGAAGCCTTTCCAGAGGGCCCCGGTTGCGTGTCTCGAAGCCTTTCCAGAGGGCCCCGGTTGCGTGTCTCGAAGCCTTTCCAGAGGGGCCCCGGTTGCGTGTCTCGAAGCCTTTCCAGAGGGGCCCCGGTTGCGTGTCTCGAAGCCTTTCCAGAGGGGCCCCGGTTGCGTGTCTCAAAGCCTTTCCAGAGGGGCCCCGGTTGCGTGTCTCGAAGCCTTTCCAGAGGGGCCCCGGTTGCGTGTCTCGAAGCCTTTCCAGAGGGGCCCCGGTTGCGTGTCTCGAAGCCTTTCCAGAGGGGCCCCGGTTGCGTGTCTCCAAGCCCTTCCAGAGGGGCCCCGGTTGCGTGTCTCCAAGCCCTTCCAGAGGGGCCCCGGTTGCGTGTCTCCAAGCCCTTCCAGAGGGGCCCCGGTTGCGTGTCTCCAAGCCCTTCCAGAGGGGCCCCGGTTGCGTGTCTCCAAGCCCTTCCAGAGGGGCCCCGGTTGCGTGTCTCCAAGCCCTTCCAGAGGGGCCCCGGTTGCGTGTCTCCAAGCCCTTCCAGAGGGGCCCCGGTTGCGTGTGTTCAAGCCCTTCCAGAGGGGCCCCGGTTGCGTGTGTTCAAGCCCTTCCAGAGGGCTCCGGTGCCTGCCTCCATGCCCTTCCAAAGGGCCTTCTGACCATCCCTGCACCCTCCCTCCTGTCAGATCATGGGGGTGTTGCAGTGCCTTTTTTTCCTCCTCCAGCCCAGTGGAGTAGTGGCCAGCAGGGTGCCTGTGCGCCCGATGCCTTTTGGAGTTATATGGGCTTGTCATGCAGCCCAGGACTTGCAAGGTGGTTCCTGCAGTGCAGGGAAGCCGCTGCAGTGGTGGAGGCTTGCCACATGTGAGCTGTGGTTACCTGGCCACTCCGCATTCTCAGAATTCTGCTGCACTGTGCAACATGGAGAAATCAGAAACTGTTGGCTGCTACAGCAGAAGCTTGTGCCTCATCTCATGCACTTGCCAGGCCCAGGTAAGGGGGGGCACAGTGGTGCCTTTTGGTTATCCTTACTTTTGGGATTACTTGTGTGTGGTTTATTGTGCCTTCCTCTCTAGGTGTCAGGGTAAAGGAAGCCTGCTGCTGAAATGCGCTACAGCTTGGGGGCAGCTTTGCATTGGTGAAAGTTCTCGGAGCTCCTTCCTCTCTCGTCTATTTGCGGTTGATTGACCTTGCATGGGGAGCTTGGGTGGTCACATGGCGGGTGTGGGTCAATTGTTGCTGGAGCCCACTTAAAATGGGATTGTATTTGTTTCCCTTTGTTATTGTTTAAGGTTAAAGCAAATAGAGCTCTCCTGATAAAAGGAAGTGAAGAAAAAAGCCACTTATAGTAGAACTACAAGCAAAACCTTCTTTTTGTATAGAGTAAGCCCATCAGAGGTACCCGTGTCCAGCCTATCAGGAGTGCCTGGGTGCCGGTCTCCATGCCCTTCCAGAGTGCCCGGGTGCCGGTCTCCGTGCCCTTCCAGAGTGCCCGGGTGCCGGTCTCCGTGCCCTTCCAGAGTGCCCGGGTGCCGGTCTCCGTGCCCTTCCAGAGTGCCCGGGTGCCGGTCTCCGTGCCCTTCCAGAGTGCCCGGGTGCCGGTCTCCGTGCCCTTCCAGAGTGCCCGGGTGCCGGTCTCCGTGCCCTTCCAGAGTGCCCGGGTGCCGGTCTCCGTGCCCTTCCAGAGTGCCCGGGTGCCGGTCTCCGTGCCCTTCCAGAGTGCCCGAGTGCCGGTCTCCGTGCCCTTCCAGAGTGCCCGGGTGCCGGTCTCCGTGCCCTTCCAGAGTGCCCGGGTGCCGGTCTCCATGCCCTTCCAGAGTGCCCGGGTGCCGGTCTCCGTGCCCTTCCAGAGTGCCCGGGTGCCGGTCTCCGTGCCCTTCCAGAGTGCCCGGGTGCCGTTCTCCGTGCCCTTCCAGAGTGCCCGGGTGCCGTTCTCCGTGCCCTTCCAGAGTGCCCGGGTGCCGTTCTCCGTGCCCTTCCAGAGTGCCCGGGTGCCGTTCTCCGTGCCCTTCCAGAGTGCCCGGGTGCCGTTCTCCATGCCCTAACAGAGTGCCCGGGTGCCCGTTCTCCATGCCCTAACAGAGTGCCCGGGTGCCCGTTCTCCATGCCCTTTCAGAGTGCCCGGGTGCCCGTTCTCCATGCCTTTCCAGAGTGCCGGGTGCTGTTCTCCATGCCCTTCCAGAGTGCCCGGGTGCTGTTCTCCATGCCCTTCCAGAGTGCCCGGGTGCTGTTCTCCATGCTCTTCCAGAGTGCCCGGGTGCCGTTCTCCATGCCCTAACAGTGCCCGGGTGCCGATCTCCATGCCCTAACAGAGTGCCCGGGTGCCGTTCTCCATGCCCTAACAGAGTGCCCGGGTGCCGTTCTCCATGCCCTAACAGAGTGCCCGGGTGCCGTTCTCCATGCCCTAACAGAGTGCCCGGGTGCCGTTCTCCATGCCCTAACAGAGTGCCCGGGTGCCGTTCTCCATGCCCTGACAGAGTGCCCGGGTGCCGTTCTCCATGCCCTGACAGAGTGCCCGGGTGCCCGTTCTCCATGCCCTAACAGTGCCCGGGTGCCCGTTCTCCATGCCTTTCCAGAGTGCCGGGTGCCGTTCTCCATGCCTTTCCAGAGTGCCGGGTGCCGTTCTCCATGCCCTTCCCGAGTGCCCGGGTGCCGTTCTCCATGCCCTTCCCGAGTGCCCGGGTGCCGTTCTCCGTGCCCTTCCAGAGTGCCCGGGTGCCGTTCTCCTTGCTCTTCCAGAGTGCCCGGGTGCCGTTCTCCTTGCTCTTCCAGAGTTCCCGGGTGCCGTTCTCCGTGCCCTTCCAGAGTGCCCGGGTGCTGTTCTCCGTGCCCTTCCAGAGGGCCCCGGTTGCGTGTCTCCAAGCCCTTCCAGAGGGCCTCGGTTGCGTGTCTCCAAGCCTTTCCAGAAGGCCTTCTGACCATCCCTGCACCCTCTCTCCTGTCGGATGATGGGGGTGTTGCAGTGCCTTTTTCTCTAGCGCTCATTGACAGACGTAGTCCTCGGTGATACACCACCTTCGGGTTATGTTGCCTCCACAGGAGCAGGACTAGACAGGAAATTAAAAAGCTCTGGCCACACCCTAGGGGCAGTCCCAGAGGGTATATCCTCTCTCTCTCTGCCTCAGCAAATCGGTTATTTTCTGTCTAGTTAGGAGTAAGGACCTAGATACCTTGCTGGGATCTTAGGTCCTGGCAAGAATTTTTTCTTAAAGGATTTTTTAGACAGCTTTTTTTTCTCCAGTGTTCCTGTGAGATCTTCAAGCAAGAAAGCTGAACTGGGTGACGGGCTGGATGTTGAGATCCGGTGGTCACCCCAGTTCAGCCTACGAGCGCGTGCAGGCCATAGCTCCGCGCTGGGTCGGCCGCGACAAAGTCCCATTAAAGGACTGTCCACGCGAGTTAAACGTCTCGCTGAAACGCCAAAGACCATGAGTCACGGCGTCCGTATCGGTCGACAGCCCTCCCGCCCCGGTGGAGAGGGGTACTGTCAGGAGTTGGTGCCCGCCTGGTTCCGGTATGGTGAGTAGTATGTTCCCCCTTTTCCCCTGACGGGTCTTGTGGTGAATGCGGGCCCCTCTCTGTATGGTATGATAGAGTCCCTCTCTATCCTATAACATGACACAGATCCTCCTACTTTGAGTGTGATTTTATGTGCAAAAAGCCAGGAGGCTTGGTTTGGGAGCTAACAATCTAATTGTATACATGTTAAAAGGATGTAATCTGTGGCATTCTGGGAATCTTACGGTGTTAAGAATAAGCTACCTACCAGTCAGAAGCCACGGACATGTAGACTGCCTTCCTAATCAGATCTCCAGCTATTAGCAGGCCTCCCGAATGGCCATGCGGTCCGCCAGGGCCGGTACCGCCAACCACGCCATATCCCCATGCAGAGAGAGTGTTGTGTGCCCTGCAGCACACCGCTATTCAGTACAGGCCGCCGCCATTTTTTTTTGCTGGATCGCACGAGCCGCCATTTTGGCGTAGCCTCGTGTCTCCAGCATGGGGGCGGCCATGTTTGAGGTGATCCAAACACCTCGTGGAGCTTGGGGGAGGCGCCGGAAGGCGTGCAGAGGGGCGGAGCCGCCTCCTTTCTTCCTGGGCAGCCAGCCAAAAGACTTCCTGTTTGTCAAGACAGCGCTGTAACCTGTTGCAGTTAAACTCTGAGCATCAAGTGGTGAGCCTGGGGGTCTATCTCTCTCTCTCTCTCGATCGATAGGGATCCCTAGCAGGTAACACTAAGGGGCTTTTGTGGCGCTGGGGGTCTGAAAAAAAAAAGAAAAAAAAAAAAGTTTTTTATTTTTGAATTATATTATCCAGGAAGTGACTGGAATTATCATGGACCCTGCCACACATATTCCCCCACCTGTTTCCCTCGAGGGGGCCACGGGATCCGCCGGTGCACAGAGTATAGAGTCATTTACAGCAATTTTGGAGTCTATGGTGGCTCGGGTGGAGGCTGCCTGTCAGGGACGAGGGTCAAGGAAGCGACCCCCGCCTACCCCTATACTATCTGACACCTCTGACTCTGATTCAGAGATGGTCACTGCAGTTGCAGGTTCCTCTGCAAGGGCTGTTATCCCAGGTAAAGCCCCCTCAGACAGTGAGGAGGACGCTTCTTCTCCTGCTATAATTCAGGAAGAAGCATTGGTGGACGCACTAGTTGTGGCAGTGCAGGAAACCTTAAAACTTGAGGCTTTACCGGCAGAGGCAACTGAAACAGAGATTCCCTTTGGTACTAATAAGCCCATCAAAACGGTGAAGGTTTTTTTGTACCTAAATGTTTCGGTAATCAGATTAAAGGAGAATGGGAGCATTCTAAACGTACCTTTACTATTTCCAAGCGTATTGCTAGACGCTATCCGTTTGAGGAATCCATCATTAAGAAATGGACGGTACCACCAGTGGTGGCTCCACCTATTTCCAGGCTGAATAAAGCCACGGTTATTCCAGTGGAGGACACTTCGTCCTTTAAGGATCCGGTGGATCGAAAGATGGAAGCAGAGTCCCGCACCATCTTCTCTCTCTAGGGTCAGCATTTAGACCAGTAATTGTTATTGGTCTAGTTTCCCAGACACTTACGGAATGGGCGAAAATGGTACGCCAAGACCTTAGGGGAAAAGATATTCCCCAGGAGACATCTGATTTGATGGAACAGATTATACAAGGGCTACAGTTTATCTGTGACGCAGCCTTGGACACTACTCCCTTATTAGGGCATGCATCTATGTCAGCGGTGATCCTCAGACGTGTGCTGTGGTTAAAATGCTGGTCAGCTGACCTAGGTTCCAAAAAGACCTTGACAAATCTCCCTTTTCAGGGGAATCGTCTATTTGGGGCCAACCTAGATGAAATCATCAAGGATGCCACTGGGGGCAAGAGCACTTTTTTGCCACAGGCTGCTAAAGCTAAGGGACCTCGCAACAAGCGAGGACCTTTCTTTACCGCCCATAAAGGGCGCCCGGCTGGTACTAGCGGGAAAGGCAAGACTCCTCCAGGAGGGTTCAAGAAGGGCTGGTCGGACAAGCAGAGGACCAACCCAGCCAAACCCGAAGCAAAGGAGTACACAGCCTGAAGGTGCGCCCCCACCCGGTTTCAGGGTGGGGGGACGTTTTCACCGGTATTCAGGACATTAGATCGAGCATCAACCACTACTACCGGTGCGATTCTTCCCTTCCAACATTTAAGTACTACAGGAAGCGGTAGTTACCGTTCCCTGAATAGATCTTTTCCTTTACCTTTTCCTAAGATTAGTCCCGATACCTCACAGGAATCGGATCTGGTTGACCAGATAGGCCAAGTAGCCTCTAGTCGGGTGACTTCGGTCCCTGAGGTTCAACCAGAAAAGATCACCTTTCCTGATAACTATCAGGTATCTGATAAATGTGTGGGAACAGAAAACGACCAGACTTTCTTGGATGGTCGGGGCCAGATACCTCTAGGGACGCCTGGTTCAGATTCTATCAGCGCCAGTGGTCCTAGAAATTCTAGGCTGGCCTCCTCAAGCCGGCCTGGCTGACTTGGACATGTTAGTCGTAGACGTTCCGTGGGAACTCAGTCTCAGGGAGTGTCTGTGGTCTCAAGGACCAATTTACCATCATGCTTTACAGTCGCTGGGTTTAATGGCCTGGCCATTGAGACCCAAGTACTGAAGGACAGAGGTTTGTCTACTTCAGTCATTCCTACCCTTATTAAAGCAAGGAAAGCGACTTCCAGCAAAGTCTATTATCACACATGGAAGACTTATATTGCGTGGTGCGAATCTTTAGGATTTCCTCCACGTACCTATTCGGTGACTCGAATATTGGCCTTTTTGCAACAAGGGGTTGAGCAGAAGCTAGCCTTGAGCACCATCAAGGGTCAAGTTTCAGCATTAGCAATCTTCTTTCAGAAGCCTTTAGCTACCAAATCCTTGGTGCGGAATTTCATCCAGGGGGTGCGGCACCTGGCTCCTCCAGTCCGCGCGCCCTTACCGCCCTGGGATCTTAATTTGGTTTTGTCGGTTCTACAGAAACCTCCCTTTGAAAACATCAGGGAGATTCCCTTGCCTACTTTATCCCAGAAGGTGGCCTTCTTGGTGGCTATTACTTCTGCTCGCAGGGTGTCAGAACTGGCTGCATTATCATGCCAGTCCCCATACCTAGTGATTCATAGGGATAAGGTAGTACTTCATCCTAAGCCATCTTTTCTTCCTAAGGTGGTTTCAGATTTTCATCTGAATAAAGATATTGTACTACCTTTCCTTGTGTCCTCAGCCCAAGCATCATCGGGAACATGCGTTGCATTCCTTAGATGTGGTTCGGGCAATCAGGTTATACCTGAAAGCTACGGAATCTTTCCGTAAGACGGATTCACTTTTTGTGATCACGGATGGCCCCAGAAAGGGTTTGCCTGCATCTGCCGCGACCATTGCCAAATGGATTAGACAGACGGTGGTACAGGCTTATTCTATTAAGGGTCAGAGTCCTCCGTTCCCTGTTAGGGCGCACTCCACTTGAGCGCTCAGTACTTCCTGGGCCTTTCGCCATCAGGCGTCAGTGGTCCAGGTATGTAAGGCGGCCACCTGGTCGTCGGTACATACCTTTACAAAATTCTATAAAATTGATGTGACGGCATCGGCGGATGCCTCATTTGGCCGCAAGGTTTTGCAGGCCGCAATTTGAGGTGACCAGTAGTCTACCTCGAGAGTTTTTTTCTGTTCGAAAAAAAAAAAAAAATGTCTCTTTTTTTGTTGAGTCTCATCATTAAGGATGAGCATTGTAAACTTCTAGTTGGCACCGGTTGGGCCTTCTAGATTGGGATTTAATTTCATTTTCCCACCCCTCAGTTGTGATACTGCTCTGGGACGTCCCGAAGGTGGTGTATCACCGAGGACTACGTCTGTCAATGAGCGCTAGAGAAAAATTGATTTTTGTAAAATCTTACCGTAAAATCCTTTTCTCTTAGCTCATTGACAGACGTAGTCCCCGCCCCTCTGTTTTTTGAGTTGGGTTAAAATCTCTAAAGACTGCTTTTTCACATAACTGATTTGCTGAGGCAGAGAGAGAGAGGATATACCCTCTGGGACTGCCCCTAGGGTGTGGCCAGAGCTTTTTAATTTCCTGTCTAGTCCTGCTCCTGTGGAGGCAACATAACCCGAAGGTGGTGTATCACCGAGGACTACGTCTGTCAATGAGCTAAGAGAAAAGGATTTTACGGTAAGATTTTACAAAAATCCATTTTTTTCCTCCTCCAGCCCAGGGAAACAGTGGCCAGCAGGGTTGTCTCTGCCTGTGTGCCTGATGCCTTTTGGAGTTATATGGGCTTGTCATGCAGCCCAGGACTTGCAAGGTGGTTCCTGCAGTGCAGGGAAGCCGCTGCAGTGGTGGAGGCTTGCCACATGTCAGCTGTGGGTCCTGGCCACTCCGCATTCTCAGAATTCTGCTGCACTGTGCAACATGGAGAAAGCAGAAAATGTTGACTGCTACAGCAGAAGCAGGTGCCTCATCTCATGCACTTGCCAGGCCCAGGTAAGGGGGGAACGGTGGTGCCTTTTGGTTATCCTTACTTTTGGGATTACTTGTGTGTGGTTTATTGTGCCTTCCTCTCTAGGTGTCAGGGTAAAGGAAGCCTGCTGCTGAAGTGCGCTACAGCTTGGGGGCAGCTTTGCATTGGTGAAAGTTCTCGGAGCTCCTTCCTCTCTCGTCTATTTGCGGTTGATTGACCTTGCCTGGGGAGCTTGGGTGGTCACATGGCGGGTGTGGGTCAATTGTTGCTGGAGCCCACTTAAAATGGGATTGTATTTGTTTCCCTTTGTTATTGTTTAAGGTTAAAGCAAATAGAGCTCTCCTGATAAAAGGAAGTGAAGAAAAAAGCCACTTATAGTAGAACTACAAGCAAAACCTTCTTTTTGTATAGAGTAATCCCATCAGGGTTGCCCGTGTCCAGCCTATCAGGAGTGCCCGTCTCCATGCCCTTCCAGAGTGCCTGGGTGCCCGTCTCCATGCCCTTCCAGAGTGCCTGGGTGCCCGTCTCTATGCCCTTCCAGAGTGCCCGGGTGCTGTTCTCCATGCCCTTCCAGAGTGCCCGGGTGCTGTTCTCCATGCCCTTCCAGAGTGCCCGGGTGCTGTTCTCCATGCCCTTCCAGAGTGTCGGGGTGCCGGTCTCCATGCCCTAACAGAGTGCCCGGGTGCCGTTCTCCATGCCCTTCCAGAGTGCCCGGGTGCCGTTCTCCATGCCCTTCCAGAGTGCCCGGGTGCCGTTCTCCATGCCCTAACAGAGTGCCCGGGTGCCGTTCTCCATGCCCTTCCAGAGTGCCCGGGTGCCGTTCTCCATGCCCTAACAGAGTGCCGGGGTGCCGTTCTCCATGCCCTAACAGAGTGCCGGGGTGCCGTTCTCCATGCCCTAACAGAGTGCCGGGGTGCCGTTCTCCATGCCCTAACAGAGTGCCGGGGTGCCGTTCTCCATGCCCTAACAGAGTGCCGGGGTGCCGTTCTCCATGCCCTAACAGAGTGCCGGGGTGCCGTTCTCCGTGCCCTAACAGAGTGCCCGGGTGCCGTTCTCTGTGCCCTAACAGAGTGCCCGGGTGCCGTTCTCTGTGCCCTTCCAGAGTGCCCGGGTGCCGTTCTCTGTGCCCTTCCAGAGTGCCCGGGTGCCGTTCTCTGTGCCCTTCCAGAGTGCCCGGGTGCCGTTCTCCGTGCCCTTCCAGAGTGCCCGGTGCCGTTCTCCGTGCCCTTCCAGAGTGCCCGGGTGCCGTTCTCCGTGCCCTTCCAGAGGGCCCGGGTGCTGTTCTCCGTGCCCTTCCAGAGGGCCCCGGTTGCGTGTCTCCAAGCCCTTCCAGAGGGCCCCTGTTGCGTGTCTCCAAGCCCTTCCAGAGGGCCCCTGTTGCGTGTCTCCAAGCCCTTCCAGAGGGCCCCTGTTGCGTGTCTCCAAGTCCTTCCAGAGGGCCCCTGTTGCGTGTCTCCAAGTCCTTCCAGAGGGCCTTCCGACCATCCCTGCACCCTCCCTCCTGTCGGATGATGGGGGTGTTGCAGTGCCTTTTTTTCCTCCTCCAGCCCAGGGGAGCAGTGGCCAGCAGGGTTTTCTCTGCCTGTGTGCCTGATGCCTTTTGGAGTTATATGGGCTTGTCATGCAGCCCAGGACTTGCAAGGTGGTTCCTGCAGTGCAGGGAAGCCGCTGCAGTGGTGGAGGCTTGCCACATGTCAGCTGTGGGTCCTGGCCACTCCGCATTCTCAGAATTCTGCTGCACTGTGCAACATGGAGAAAGCAGAAAATGTTGCCTGCTACAGCAGAAGCAGGTGCCTCATCTCATGCACTTGCCAGGCCCAGGTAAGGGGGGGAACGGTGGTGCCTTTTGGTTATCCTTACTTTTGGGATTACTTGTGTGTGGTTTATTGTGCCTTCCTCTCTAGGTGTCAGGGTAAAGGAAGCCTGCTGCTGAAGTGCGCTACAGCTTGGGGGCAGCTTTGCATTGGTGAAAGTTCTCGGAGCTCCTTCCTCTCTCGTCTATTTGCGGTTGATTGACCTTGCATGGGGAGCTTGGGTGGTCACATGGCGGGTGTGGGTCAATTGTTGCTGGAGCCCACTTAAAATGGGATTGTATTTGTTTCCCTTTGTTATTGTTTAAGGTTAAAGCAAATAGAGCTCTCCTGATAAAAGGAAGTGAAGAAAAAAGCCACTTATAGTAGAACTACAAGCAAAACCTTCTTTTTGTATAGAGTAATCCCATCAGGGTTGCCCGTGTCCAGCCTATCAGGAGTGCCCGTCTCCATGCCCTTCCAGAGTGCCCGGGTGCCCGTCTCCATGCCCTTCCAGAGTGCCTGGGTGCCCGTCTCCATGCCCTTCCAGAGTGCCCGGGTGCCCATCTCTATGCCCTTCCAGAGTGCCCGGGTGCCCGTCTCTATGCCTTTCCAGAGTGCCCGGGTGCCCGCTCTCCATGCCCTTCCAGAGTGCCTGGGTGCCCGCTCTCCATGCCCTTCCAGAGTGCCTGGGTGCCCGTCTCTATGCCCTTCCAGAGTGCCTGGGTGCCCGTCTCTATGCCCTTCCAGAGTGCCCCGGTGCAAGTCTCTATGCCCTTCCAGAGTGCACGGGTGCCGGTCTCCATGCCCTGCCCGGGTGCCGTTCTCCATGCCCTTCCCGAGTGCCCGGGTGCCGTTCTCCATGCCCTTCCAGAGTGCCCGGGTGCCGTTCTCCATGCCCTAACAGTGTGCCCGGGTGCCGTTCTCCATGCCCTAACAGTGTGCCCGGGTGCCGTTCTCCATGCCCTAACAGTGTGCCCGGGTGCCGTTCTCCGTGCCCGGGTGCCGTTCTCCATGCCCTAACAGAGTGCCCGGGTGCCGTTCTCCATGCCCTTCCAGAGTGCCCGGGTGCCGTTCTCCATGCCCTTCCAGAGTGCCCGGGTGCCGTTCTCCATGCCCTTCCAGAGTGCCCGGGTGCCGGTCTCCATGCCCTTCCAGAGTGCCCGGGTGCCGGTCTCCATGCCCTAACAGAGTGCCGGGGTGCCGGTCTCCATGCCCTAACAGAGTGCCGGGGTGCCGGTCTCCATGCCCTAACAGAGTGCCGGGGTGCCGTTCTCCATGCCCTAACAGAGTGCCGGGGTGCCGTTCTCCATGCCCTAACAGAGTGCCGGGGTGCCGTTCTCCATGCCCTAACAGAGTGCCGGGGTGCCGTTCTCCATGCCCTAACAGAGTGCCGGGGTGCCGTTCTCCATGCCCTAACAGAGTGCCGGGGTGCCGTTCTCCATGCCCTAACAGAGTGCCGGGGTGCCGTTCTCCATGCCCTAACAGAGTGCCGGGGTGCCGTTCTCCATGCCCTAACAGAGTGCCGGGGTGCCGTTCTCCATGCCCTAACAGAGTGCCGGGGTGCCGTTCTCCATGCCCTAACAGAGTGCCGGGGTGCCGTTCTCCATGCCCTAACAGAGTGCCGGGGTGCCGTTCTCCATGCCCTAACAGAGTGCCGGGGTGCCGTTCTCCATGCCCTTCCAGAGTGCCGGGGTGCCGTTCTCCATGCCCTTCCAGAGTGCCGGGGTGCCGTTCTCCATGCCCTTCCAGAGTGCCGGGGTGCCGTTCTCCATGCCCTTCCAGAGTGCCGGGGTGCCGTTCTCCATGCCCTTCCAGAGTGCCGGGGTGCCGTTCTCCGTGCCCTTCCAGAGTGCCGGGGTGCCGTTCTCCGTGCCCTTCCAGAGTGCCGGGGTGCCGTTCTCCGTGCCCTTCCAGAGTGCCGGGGTGCCGTTCTCCATGCCCTTCCAGAGTGCCGGGGTGCCGTTCTCCGTGCCCTTCCAGAGTGCCGGGGTGCCGTTCTCCGTGCCCTTCCAGAGTGCCCGGGTGCCGTTCTCCGTGCCCTTCCAGAGTGCCGGGGTGCCGTTCTCCATGCCCTTCCAGAGTGCCCGGGTGCCGTTCTCCATGCCCTTTCCAGAGTGCCCGGGTGCGTGTCTCCATGCCCTTCCAGAGTGCCCGGGTGCCTGTGGTGTGGGTCTGCACTTGAACCCCCCTGTGTCAAGAAGGTTGACCACCACTGCCTTAAATAATGCTCTTAAAAAGATGGGGGTCTATTGAATTCAAGCTTCTGGTTCATGTGGTCTCTTCTTCCATTCAGCTCTTTAATAGGTTTCTGCAGTTCATCCATGGACCATAGCTGGAAGGTGTGTATGCATGGACTTAAGAAGCATTGAACAAATATTGGCATTGAGCTCTGTTTTAATCCAGCATCGGGTATAATTAACCTTTTACACTTCCCCATTCGTCTATCAGGACTGCACCTGGAGATAGAGTTGCTGCACACAAATTCTCAGGAAACACTACAGCAAGCCTTTAAGTTCTACGTCTTCCACTCTTCCACCATGCCCTCTGTTATGGTGTTTCCTCCACTATGGAGGCACTACAGGAAACTTTTGTAGTGGGGGCTATGCTCTCACTGGACGGGGGGGGGGTGGTAGTGGTGGCCTTACCCAGGGTTTTTTCTGACCATCCCTGCACCCTCCCTCCTGTCAGATGATGGGGGTGTTGCAGTGCCTTTTTTTCTCCACCAGCCCAGGGGAGCAGTGGCCAGCATGGTTGTCTGTGCCTGTGTGCTCGACGCTGTTCGGAGTTATATGGGCTTCTCATGCACCCCAGGACTTACAAGGTGATTCCTGCAGTGCAGGGAAGCTGCTGTAGTAGTGGAAGCTAGCCGGGTCCTGGCCACTTCACATCCTCAGTATTCCGCTGCACTGTGCAGCATGGAGAAAGCAGAAACTGACTGCTGCGGCGGAATCAGGTGCCTCATCTCATGCAATAGCCAGGCCCAGGTAAGGGGGGTACATTAGTCCTTACTATTGGGATTTTTTGTGTGTGGTTTATTGGGCTTTATTCTTTAGGTGAAGGGGTGATGGAAGCCTGCTGCTGAAGTGTGCTACAGCTGGGGGGCTGCTCTGCATTGGTGAAGGTTTTCGGAGCTCCTTCTTCTCTCCTCTATTTGCGGTTGTTTGACCTTGCATGGGGAGCTTGGGTGGCCTCATGGCGGGTGTGAGTAAATTCTTGTCTTGCTGGAGCCCACTTAATATGGGATTGTATTTGTTTCACTTTGTTATGGTTTAAGGTTAAAGCAAATAGAACTCTCCTGATAAAAGGAAGTGCTCTTCCTGGAAAAAGCCACTTAAAGTAGAACTACAAGCAAAACTTTCTTTATGTATAGAGTAAGGGGGGTTTTATAAACTCAGTCAGATATTTATTTGTCATCTGTCCATTTGCCAAGATTTTCCTAAACTTCCTGTCCCATAGCCAAACTTAGTGAGAAGAAATCCCTGCAGATTGAGGGGTTTCCTTGGGGACTGCCAGGTCACCAGAACTAGTGTCCCTACTGTAATATTTCCCCTTTATTTCTTTTATGGGGACAACCCAAACATTAGGATCTTTTTACTTTAAATGATGCCACCTGTCTCCAGCCCGTCAGAAGTGCGCAGATGCCTGGCTTCAGCCCGTCAGAAGTGCGCGGATGCCTGTCTCCAAGACCGCCAGAGGGCCCCAGTTGCGTGTCTCCAAGCCCGCCAGAGGGCACTGGTTGCGTGTCTTCAAGCCCTTCCAGAGGGCCCCGGTTGCGTGTCTCCAAGCCCTTCCAGAGGGCCCCGGTTGCGTGTCTCCAAGCCCTTTCAGAGGGCCCCCGGTTGCGTGTCTCCAAGCCCTTCCAGAGGGCCACGGTTGCGTGTCTCCAAGCCCTTCCAGAGGGCCACGGTTGCGTGTCTCCAAGCCCTTCCAGAGGGCCCCGGTTGCGTGTCTCCAAGCCCTTCCAGAGGGCCCCGGTTGCGTGTCTCCAAGCCCTTTCAGAGGGCCCCGGTTGCGTGTCTCCAAGCCCTTTCAGAGGTCCCCGGTTGCGTGTCTCGAAGCCCTTTCCAGAGGGCCCCGGTTGCGTGTCTCGAAGCCCTTTCCAGAGGGCCCCGGTTGCGTGTCTCGAAGCCCTTTCCAGAGGGCCCCGGTTGCGTGTCTCGAAGCCCTTTCCAGAGGGCCCCGGTTGCGTGTCTCGAAGCCTTTCCAGAGGGCCCCGGTTGCGTGTCTCGAAGCCTTTCCAGAGGGGCCCCGGTTGCGTGTCTCGAAGCCTTTCCAGAGGGGCCCCGGTTGCGTGTCTCGAAGCCTTTCCAGAGGGGCCCCGGTTGCGTGTCTCGAAGCCTTTCCAGAGGGGCCCCGGTTGCGTGTCTCGAAGCCTTTCCAGAGGGGCCCCGGTTGCGTGTCTCGAAGCCTTTCCAGAGGGGCCCCGGTTGCGTGTCTCCAATCCCTTCCAGAGGGGCCCCGGTTGCGTGTCTCCAATCCCTTCCAGAAGGGGCCCCGGTTGCGTGTCTCCAATCCCTTCCAGAGGGGCCCCGGTTGCGTGTCTCCAATCCCTTCCAGAGGGGCCCCGGTTGCGTGTCTCCAATCCCTTCCAGAGGGGCCCCGTTTGCGTGTCTCCAAGCCCTTCCAGAGGGGCCCCGGTTGCGTGTCTCCAAGCCCTTCCAGAGGGGCCCCGGTTGCGTGTCTCCAAGCCCTTCCAGAGGGGCCCCGGTTGCGTGTCTCCAAGCCCTTCCAGAGGGGCCCCGGTTGCGTGTCTCCAAGCCCTTCCAGAGGGGCCCCGGTTGCGTGTCTCCAAGCCCTTCCAGAGGGGCCCCGGTTGCGTGTCTCCAAGCCCTTCCAGAGGGGCCCCGGTTGCGTGTCTCCAAGCCCTTCCAGAGGGGCCCCGGTTGCGTGTCTCCAAGCCCTCCAGAGGGGCCCCGCTTGCGTGTGTTCAAGCCCTTCCAGAGGGCTCCGGTGCCTGCCTCCATGCCCTTCCAGAGGGCCTTCTGACCATCCCTGCACCCTCCCTCCTGTCAGATGATGGGGGTGTTGCAGTGCCTTTTTTTCCTCCTCCAGCCCAGTGGAGTAGTGGCCAGCAGGGTGCCTGTGCGCCCGATGCCTTTTGGAGTTATATGGGCTTGTCATGCAGCCCAGGACTTGCAAGGTGGTTCCTGCAGTGCAGGGAAGCCGCTGCAGTGGTGGAGGCTTGCCACATGTGATCTGTGGTTACCTGGCCACTCCGCATTCTCAGAATTCTGCTGCACTGTGCAACATGGAGAAATCAGAAACTGTTGGCTGCTACAGCAGAAGCTTGTGCCTCATCTCATGCACTTGCCAGGCCCAGGTAAGGGGGGGCACAGTGGTGCCTTTTGGTTATCCTTACTTTTGGGATTACTTGTGTGTGGTTTATTGTGCCTTCCTCTCTAGGTGTCAGGGTAAAGGAAGCCTGCTGCTGAAATGCGCTACAGCTTGGGGGCAGCTTTGCATTGGTGAAAGTTCTCGGAGCTCCTTCCTCTCTCGTCTATTTGCGGTTGATTGACCTTGCATGGGGAGCTTGGGTGGTCACATGGCGGGTGTGGGTCAATTGTTGCTGGAGCCCACTTAAAATGGGATTGTATTTGTTTCCCTTTGTTATTGTTTAAGGTTAAAGCAAATAGAGCTCTCCTGATAAAAGGAAGTGAAGAAAAAAGCCACTTATAGTAGAACTACAAGCAAAACCTTCTTTTTGTATAGAGTAAGCCCATCAGAGGTACCCGTGTCCAGCCTATCAGGAGTGCCTGGGTGCCGGTCTCCATGCCCTTCCAGAGTGCCTGGGTGCCGGTCTCCGTGCCCTTCCAGAGTGCCCGGGTGCCGGTCTCCGTGCCCTTCCAGAGTGCCCGGGTGCCGGTCTCCGTGCCCTTCCAGAGTGCCCGGTGCCGTTCTCCATGCCCTTCCCGAGTGCCCGGGTGCCGTTCTCCATGCCCTTTCAGAGTGCCCGGGTGCCGGTCTCCATGCCCTAACAGAGTGCAGGGGTGCCGGTCTCCATGCCCTAACAGAGTGCCGGGGTGCCAGTCTCCATGCCCTAACAGTGTGCCGGGGTGCCGGTCTCCATGCCCTAACAGTGTGCCGGTCTCCATGCCCTAACAGAGTGCCGGTCTCCATGCCCTAACAGTGTGCCGGTCTCCATGCCCTAACAGAGTGCCGGGGTGCCAGTCTCCATGCCCTAACAGTGTGCCGGGGTGCCGGTCTCCATGCCCTAACAGTGTGCCGGTCTCCATGCCCTAACAGAGTGCCGGGGTGCCAGTCTCCATGCCCTAACAGTGTGCCGGGGTGCCGGTCTCCATGCCCTAACAGTGTGCCGCTCTCCATGCCCTTCCAGAGTGCCCGGGTGCCCGCTCTCCATGCCCTTCCAGAGTGCCCGGGTGCCGTTCTCCATGCCCTTCCAGAGTGCCCGGGTGCCGTTCTCCATGCCCTTCCAGAGTGCCCGGGTGCCGTTCTCCATGCCCTTCCAGAGTGCCCGGGTGCCTTTCTCCATGCCCTTCCCGAGTGCCCGGGTGCCGTTCTCCATGCCCTTCCAGAGTGCCCGGGTGCCGTTCTCCATGCCCTTCCAGAGTGCCCGGGTGCCGTTCTCCATACCCTTCCAGAGTGCCCGGGTGCCGTTCTCCATGCCCTAACAGAGTGCCCGGGTGCCGTTCTCCATGCCCTAACAGAGTGCCCGGGTGCCGTTCTCCATGCCCTAACAGAGTGCCCGGGTGCCGTTCTCCGTGCCGTAACAGAGTGCCCGGGTGCCGTTCTCCGTGCCCTTCCAGAGTGCCCGGTTGCCGTTCTCCGTGCCCTTCCAGAGTGCCCGGTTGCCGTTCTCCGTGCCCTTCCAGAGTGACCGGGTGCCGTTCTCCGTGCCCTTCCAGAGGGCCCCGGTTGCGTGTCTCCAAGCCCTTCCAGAGGGCCCCGGTTGCGTGTCTCCAAGCCCTTCCAGAGGGCCCCTGTTGCGTGTCTCCAAGTCCTTCCAGAGGGCCTTCCGACCATCCCTGCACCCTCCCTCCTGTCGGATGATGGGGGTGTTGCAGTGCATTTTTTTCCTCCTCCAGCCCAGGGGAGCAGTGGCCAGCAGGGTTTTCTCTGCCTGTGTGCCTGATGCCTTTTGGAGTTATATGGGCTTGTCATGCAGCCCAGGACTTGCAAGGTGGTTCCTGCAGTGCAGGGAAGCCGCTGCAGTGGTGGAGGCTTGCCACATGTCAGCTGTGGGTCCTGGCCACTCCGCATTCTCAGAATTCTGCTGCACTGTGCAACATGGAGAAAGCAGAAAATGTTGACTGCTACAGCAGAAGCAGGTGCCTCATCTCATGCACTTGCCAGGCCCAGGTAAGGGGGGAACGGTGGTGCCTTTTGGTTATCCTTACTTTTGGGATTACTTGTGTGTGGCTTATTGTGCCTTCCTCTCTAGGTGTCAGGGTAAAGGAAGCCTGCTGCTGAAGTGCGCTACAGCTTGGGGGCAGCTTTGCATTGGTGAAAGTTCTCGGAGCTCCTTCCTCTCTCGTCTATTTGCGGTTGATTGACCTTGCCTGGGGAGCTTGGGTGGTCACATGGCGGGTGTGGGTCAATTGTTGCTGGAGCCCACTTAAAATGGGATTGTATTTGTTTCCCTTTGTTATTGTTTAAGGTTAAAGCAAATAGAGCTCTCCTGATAAAAGGAAGTGAAGAAAAAAGCCACTTATAGTAGAACTACAAGCAAAACCTTCTTTTTGTATAGAGTAATCCCATCAGGGTTGCCCGTGTCCAGCCTATCAGGAGTGCCCGTCTCCATGCCCTTCCAGAGTGCCTGGGTGCCCGTCTCCATGCCCTTCCAGAGTGCCTGGGTGCCCGTCTCTATGCCCTTCCAGAGTGCCCGGGTGCCCGTCTCTATGCCTTTCCAGAGTGCCCGGGTGCCCGCTCTCCATGCCCTTCCAGAGTGCCCGGGTGCCCGTCTCTATGCCCTTCCAGAGTGCCTGGGTGCCCGTCTCTATGCACTTCCAGAGTGCCCCGGTGCAAGTCTCTATGCCCTTCCAGAGTGCACGGGTGCCGGTCTCCATGCCCTGCCCGGGGGGCTTTCTCCATGCCCTTCCCGAGTGCCCGGGTGCCGTTCTCCATGCCCTTCCAGAGTGCCCGGGTGCCGTTCTCCATGCCCTAACAGTGTGCCCGGGTGCCGTTCTCCATGCCCTTCCAGAGTGCCCGGGTGCCGTTCTCCATGCCCTTCCAGAGTGCCCGGGTGCCGTTCTCCATGCCCTTCCAGAGTGCCCGGGTGCCGTTCTCCATGCCCTTCCAGAGTGCCCGGGTGCCGTTCTCCATGCCCTTCCAGAGTGCCCAGGTGCTGGTCTCCATGCCCTAACAGTGTGCCCGGGTGCCGTTCTCCATGCCCTTCCAGAGTGCCCGGGTGCCGTTCTCCATGCCCTTCCAGAGTGCCCGGGTGCCGTTCTCCATGCCCTTCCAGAGTGCCCTGGTGCCGGTCTCCATGCCCTTCCAGAGTGCCCGGGTGCCGTTCTCCATGCCCTTCCAGAGTGCCTGGGTGCCGTTCTCCATGCCCTTCCAGAGTGCCCGGGTGCCGTTCTCCATGCCCTTCCAGAGTGCCCGGGTGCCGTTCTCCATGCCCTTCCAGAGTGCCCGGGTGCCGTTCTCCATGCCCTTCCAGAGTGCCCGGGTGCCGTTCTCCATGCCCTTCCAGAGTGCCCGGGTGCCGTTCTCCATGCCCTTCCAGAGTGCCCGGGTGCCGTTCTCCATGCCCTTCCACAGTGCCCGGGTGCCGTTCTCCATGCCCTTCCAGAGTGCCCGGGTGCCGTTCTCCATGCCCTTCCAGAGTGCCCGGGTGCCGTTCTCCATGCCCTTCCAGAGTGCCCGGGTGCCGGTCTCCATGCCCTTCCAGAGTGCCCGGGTGCCGGTCTCCATGCCCTTCCAGAGTGCCCGGGTGCCGGTCTCCATGCCCTTCCAGAGTGCCCGGGTGCCGGTCTCCATGCCCTTCCAGAGTGCCCGGGTGCCGGTCTCCATGCCCTTCCAGAGTGCCCGGGTGCCGGTCTCCATGCCCTTCCAGAGTGCCCGGGTGCCGGTCTCCATGCCCTTCCAGAGTGCCCGGGTGCCGGTCTCCATGCCCTTCCAGAGTGCCCGGGTGCCGGTCTCCATGCCGTTCTCCATGCCCTTCCAGAGTGCCCGGGTGCCGTTCTCCATGCCCTTCCAGAGTGCCCGGGTGCCGTTCTCCATGCCCTTCCAGAGTGCCCGGGTGCCGTTCTCCATGCCCTTTCTAGAGTGCCCGGGTGCCGTTCTCCATGCCCTTCCAGAGTGCCCGGGTGCCTGTGGTGTGGGTCTGCACTTGAACCCCCCTGTGTCAAGAAGGTTGACCACCACTGCCTTAAATAATGCTCTTAAAAAGATGGGGGGGTCTATTGAATTCAAGCTTCTGGTTCATGTGGTCTCTTCTTCCATTCAGCTCTTTAATAGGTTTCTGCAGTTCATCCATGGACCATAGCTGGAAGGTGTGTATGCATGGACTTAAGAAGCATTGAACAAATATTGGCATTGAGCTCTGTTTTCATCCAGCATCGGGTATAATTAACCTTTTACACTTCCCCATTCGTCTATCAGGACTGCACCTGGAGAGAGTTGCTGCACACAAATTCTCAGGAAACACTACAGCAAGCCTTTAAGTTCTACGTCTTCCACTCTTCCACCATGCCCTCTGTTATGGTGTTTCCTCCACTATGGAGGCACTACAGGAAACTTTTGTAGTGGGGGCTATGCTCTCACTGGACGGGGGGAGGGTGGTAGTGGTGGCCTTACCCAGGGTTTTTTCTGACCATCCCTGCACCCTCCCTCCTGTCAGATGATGGGGGTGTTGCAGTGCCTTTTTTTCTCCACCAGCCCAGGGGAGCAGTGGCCAGCATGGTTGTCTGTGCCTGTGTGCTCGACGCTGTTCGGAGTTATATGGGCTTCTCATGCACCCCAGGACTTACAAGGTGATTCCTGCAGTGCAGGGAAGCTGCTGTAGTAGTGGAAGCTTGCCGGGTCCTGGCCACTTCACATCCTCAGTATTCCGCTGCACTGTGCAGCATGGAGAAAGCAGAAACTGACTGCTGCGGCGGAATCAGGTGCCTCATCTCATGCAATAGCCAGGCCCAGGTAAGGGGGGTACGTTAGTCCTTACTATTGGGATTTTTTGTGTGTGGTTTATTGGGCTTTCTTCTTTAGGTGAAGGGGTGATGGAAGCCTGCTGCTTAAGTGTGCTACAGCTGGGGGGCTGCTCTGCATTGGTGAAGGTTTTCGGAGCTCCTTCTTCTCTCCTCTATTTGCGGTTGTTTGACCTTGCATGGGGAGCTTGGGTGGCCTCATGGCGGGTGTGAGAAAATTCTTGTCTTGCTGGAGCCCACTTAATATGGGATTGTATTTGTTTCACTTTGTTATGGTTTAAGGTTAAAGCAAATAGAACTCTCCTGATAAAAGGAAGTGCTCTTCCTGGAAAAAGCCACTTAAAGTAGAAATACAAGCAAAACTTTCTTTATGTATAGAGTAAGGGGGGTTTTATAAACTCAGTCAGATATTTATTTGCCATCTGTCCATTTGCCAAGATTTCAGATTTCAGAGTGCCCGGGTGCTGTTCTCCATGCCCTTCCAGAGTGCCGGGGTGCCGGTCTCCATGCCCTAACAGAGTGCCCGGGTGCTGTTCTCCATGCCCTAACAGAGTGCCCGGGTGCTGTTCTCCATGCCCTAACAGAGTGCCGGGGTGCCGTTCTCCATGCCCCAACAGAGTGCCGGGGTGCCGTTCTCCATGCCCTTCCAGAGTGCCCGGGTGCCGTTCTCCATGCCCTTCCAGAGTGCCCGGGTGCCGTTCTCCATGCCCTTCCAGAGTGCCCGGGTGCCGTTCTCCATGCCCTTCCAGAGTGCCCGGGTGCCGTTCTCCATGCCCTTCCAGAGTGCCCGGGTGCCATTCTCCATGCCCTAACAGAGTGCCCGGGTGCCGTTCTCCATGCCCTAACAGAGTGCCCGGGTGCCGTTCTCCATGCCCTAACAGAGTGCCCGGGTGCCGTTCTCCATGCCCTAACAGAGTGCCCGGGTGCCGTTCTCCATGCCCTAACAGAGTGCCCGGGTGCCGTTCTCCATGCCCTAACAGAGTGCCCGGGTGCCGTTCTCCATGCCCTAACAGAGTGCCCGGGTGCCGTTCTCCATGCCCTAACAGAGTGCCCGGGTGCCGTTCTCCATGCCCTAACAGAGTGCCCGGGTGCCGTTCTCCATGCCCTAACAGAGTGCCCGGGTGCCGTTCTCCATGCCCTAACAGAGTGCCCGGGTGCCGTTCTCCATGCCCTAACAGAGTGCCCGGGTGCCGTTCTCCATGCCCTAACAGAGTGCCCGGGTGCCGTTCTCCATGCCCTTCCAGAGTGCCCGGGTGCCGGTCTCCATGCCCTTCCAGAGTGCCCGGGTGCCGGTCTCCATGCCCTTCCAGAGTGCCGGGGTGCCGGTCTCCATGCCCTTCCAGAGTGCCGGGGTGCCGTTCTCCATGACCTTCCAGAGTGCCCGGGTGCCTGTGGTGTGGGTCTGCACTTGAACCCCCCTGTGTCAAGAAGGTTGACCACCACTGCCTTAAATAATGCTCTTAAAAAGATGGGGGGTCTATTGAATTCAAGCTTCTGGTTCATGTGGTCTCTTCCATTCAGCTCTTTAATAGGTTTCTGCAGTTCATCCATGGACCATGGCTGGAAGGTGTGTGTGCATGGACTTAAGAAGCATTGAACAAATATTGGCATTGAGCTCTGTTTTCATCCAGCATCGGGTATAATTAACCTTTTACACTTCCCCATTCATCTATTAGGACTGCACCTGGAGAGAGAGTTGCTGCACACAAATTCTCAGGAAACACTACAGCAAGCCTTTAAGTTCTACGTCTTCCACTCTTCCACCATGCCCTCGGTTATGGTGTTTCCTCCACTATGGAGGCACTACAGGAAACTTTTTTAGTGGGGGCTATGCTCTCACTGGACGGGGGGGGGGTGGTAGTGGTGGCCTTACCCAGGGTTTTTTCTGACCATCCCTGCACCCTCCCTCCTGTCAGATGATGGGGGTGTTGCAGTGCCTTTTTTTCTCCACCAGCCCAGGGGACCAGTGGCCAGCATGGTTGTCTGTGCCTGTGTGCTCGACGCTGTTCGGAGTTATATGGGCTTCTCATGCACCCCAGGACTTACAAGGTGATTCCTGCAGTGCAAGGAAGCTGCTGTAGTAGTGGAAGCTTGCCGGGTCCTGGCCACTTCACATCCTCAGTATTCCGCTGCACTGTGCAGCATGGAGAAAGCAGAAACTGACTGCTGCGGCGGAATCAGGTGCCTCATCTCATGCAATAGCCAGGCCCAGGTAAGGGGGGTACATTAGTCCTTACTATTGGGATTTTTTGTGTGTGGTTTATTGGGCTTTATTCTTTAGGTGAAGGGGTGATGGAAGCCTGCTGCTGAAGTGTGCTACAGCTGGGGGGCTGCTCTGCATTGGTGAAGGTTTTCGGAGCTCCTTCTTCTCTCCTCTATTTGCGGTTGTTTGACCTTGCATGGGGAGCTTGGGTGGCCTCATGGAAGGTGTGAGTAAATTCTTGTCTTGCTGGAGCCCACTTAATATGGGATTGTATTTGTTTCACTTTGTTATGGTTTAAGGTTAAAGCAAATAGAACTCTCCTGATAAAAGGAAGTGCTCTTCCTGGAAAAAGCCACTTAAAGTAGAACTACAAGCAAAACTTTCTTTATGTATAGAGTAAGGGGGGTTTTATAAACTCAGTCAGATATTTATTTGTCATCTGTCCATTTGCCAAGATTTTCCTAAACTTCCTGTCCCATAGCCAAACTTAGTGAGAAGAAATCCCTGCAGATTGAGGGGTTTCCTTGGGGACTGCCAGGTCACCAGAACTAGTGTCCCTACTGTAATATTTCCCCTTTATTTCTTTTATGGGGACAACCCAAACTTTAGGATTTTTTTACTTTAAATGATGCCACCTGTCTCCAGCCCGTCAGAAGTGCGCAGATGCCTGGCTCCAGCCCGTCAGAAGTGCGCGGATGCCTGTCTCCAAGACCGCCAGAGGGCCCCAGTTGCGTGTCTCCAAGCCCGCCAGAGGGCCCCGGTTGCGTGTCTTCAAGCCCTTCCAGAGGGCCCCGGTTGCGTGTCTTCAAGCCCTTCCAGAGGGCCCCGGTTGCGTGTCTCCAAGCCCTTCCAGAGGGCCCCGGTTGCGTGTCTCCAAGCCCTTCCAGAGGGCCCCGGTTGCGTGTCTCTAAGCCCTTCCAGAGGGCCCCGGTTGCGTGTCTCTAAGCCCTTCCAGAGGGCCCCGGTTGCGTGTCTCCAAGCCCTTCCAGAGGGCCCCGGTTGCGTGTCTCCAAGCCCTTCCAGAGGGCCCCGGTTGCGTGTCTCAAAGCCCTTTCAGAGGGCCCCGGTTGCGTGTCTCCAAGCCTTTCCAGAGGGCCCCGGTTGCGTGTCTCCAAGCCTTTCCAGAGGGCCCCGGTTGCGTGTCTCGAAGCCTTTCCAGAGGGCCCCGGTTGCGTGTCTCGAAGCCTTTCCAGAGGGCCCCGGTTGCGTGTCTCGAAGCCTTTCCAGAGGGCCCCGGTTGCGTGTCTCGAAGCCTTTCCAGAGGGCCCCGGTTGCGTGTCTCGAAGCCTTTCCAGAGGGCCCCGGTTGCGTGTCTCGAAGCCTTTCCAGAGGGCCCCGGTTGCGTGTCTCGAAGCCTTTCCAGAGGGCCCCGGTTGCGTGTCTCGAAGCCTTTCCAGAGGGCCCCGGTTGCGTGTCTCGAAGCCTTTCCAGAGGGCCCCGGTTGCGTGTCTCGAAGCCTTTCCAGAGGGGCCCCGGTTGCGTGTCTCCAAGCCCTTCCAGAGGGGCCCCGGTTGCGTGTCTCCAAGCCCTTCCAGAGGGGCCCCGGTTGCGTGTCTCCAAGCCCTTCCAGAGGGGCCCCGGTTGCGTGTCTCCAAGCCCTTCCAGAGGGGCCCCGGTTGCGTGTGTTCAAGCCCTTCCAGAGGGGCCCCGGTTGCGTGTGTTCAAGCCCTTCCAGAGGGCTCCGGTGCCTGCCTCCATGCCCTTCCAGAGAGCCTTCTGATCATCCCTGCACCCTCCCTCCTGTCAGATGATGGGGGTGTTGCAGTGCCTTTTTTTCCTCCTCCAGCCCAGTGGAGTAGTGGCCAGCAGGGTGCCTGTGCGCCCGATGCCTTTTGGAGTTATATGGGCTTGTCATGCAGCCCAGGACTTGCAAGGTGGTTCCTGCAGTGCAGGGAAGCCGCTGCAGTGGTGGAGGCTTGACACATGTGAGCTGTGGTTACCTGGCCACTCCGCATTCTCAGAATTCTGCTGCACTGTGCAACATGGAGAAATCAGAAACTGTTGACTGCTACAGCAGAAGCTTGTGCCTCATCTCATGCACTTGCCAGGCCCAGGTAAGGGGGGGGCACAGTGGTGCCTTTTGGTTATCCTTACTTTTGGGATTACTTGTGTGTGGTTTATTGTGCCTTCCTCTCTAGGTGTCAGGGTAAAGGAAGCCTGCTGCTGAAATGCGCTACAGCTTGGGGGCAGCTTTGCATTGGTGAAAGTTCTCGGAGCTCCTTCCTCTCTCGTCTATTTGCGGTTGATTGACCTTGCATGGGGAGCTTGGGTGGTCACATGGCGGGTGTGGGTCAATTGTTGCTGGAGCCCACTTAAAATGTGATTGTATTTGTTTCCCTTTGTTATTGTTTAAGGTTAAAGCAAATAGAGCTCTCCTGATAAAAGGAAGTAAAGAAAAAAGCCACTTATAGTAGAACTACAAGCAAAACTTTCTTTTTGTATAGAGTAAGCCCATCAGAGGTACCCGTGTCCAGCCTATCAGGAGTGCCCGGGTGCCGGTCTCCGTGCCCTTCCAGAGTGCCCGGGTGCCGGTCTCCGTGCCCTTCCAGAGTGCCCGGGTGCCGGTCTCCGTGCCTTTCCAGAGTGCCCGGGTGCCGGTCTCCGTGCCCTTCCAGAGTGCCCGGGTGCCGGTCTCCGTGCCCTTCCAGAGTGCCCGGGTGCCGGTCTCCGTGCCCTTCCAGAGTGCCCGGGTGCCGGTCTCCGTGCCCTTCCAGAGTGCCCGGGTGCCGGTCTCCGTGCCCTTCCAGAGTGCCCGGGTGCCGGTCTCCGTGCCCTTCCAGAGTGCTCGGGTGCCGGTCTCCGTGCCCTTCCAGAGTGCCCGGCTGCCGGTCTCCGTGCCCTTCCAGAGTGCCCGGCTGCCGGTCTCCGTGCCCTTCCAGAGTGCCCGGCTGCCGGTCTCCGTGCCCTTCCAGAGTGCCCGGCTGCCGGTCTCCGTGCCCTTACAGAGTGCCCGGCTGCCGGTCTCCGTGCCCTTCCAGAGTGCCCGGCTGCCGGTCTCCGTGCCCTTCCAGAGTGCCCGGCTGCCGGTCTCCGTGCCCTTCCAGAGTGCCCGGCTGCCGGTCTCCGTGCCCTTCCAGAGTGCCTGGGTGCCGGTCTCCGTGCCCTTCCAGAGTGCCTGGGTGCCGGTCTCCGTGCCCTTCCAGAGTGCCCGGGTGCCGGTCTCTGTGCCCTTCCAGAGTGCCTGGGTGCCGGTCTCCGTGCCCTTCCAGAGTGCCTGGGTGCCGGTCTCCGTGCCCTTCCAGAGTGCCTGGGTGCCGGTCTCCGTGCCCTTCCAGAGTGCCTGGGTGCCGGTCTCCGTGCCCTTCCAGAGTGCCCGGGTGCCGGTCTCCGTGCCCTTTCCAGAGTGCCTGGGTGCCGGTCTCCGTGCCCTTTCCAGAGTGCCCGGGTGCCGGTCTCCGTGCCCTTTCCAGAGTGCCCGGGTGCCGGTCTCCGTGCCCTTTCCAGAGTGCCCGGGTGCCGGTCTCCGTGCCCTTTCCAGAGTGCCCGGGTGCCGGTCTCCGTGCCCTTCCAGAGTGCCCGGGTGCCGGTCTCCGTGCCGTTTCCAGAGTGCCCGGGTGCCTGTGGTGTGGGTCTGCACTTGAACCCCCCTGTGTCAAGAAGGTTGACCACCACTGCCTTAAATAATGCTCTTAAAAAGATGGGGGTCTATTGAATTCAAGCTTCTGGTTCATGTGGTCTCTTCTTCCATTCAGCTCTTTAATAGGTTTCTGCAGTTCATCCATGGACCATGGCTGGAAGGTGTGTGTGCATGGACTTAAGAAGCATTGAACAAATATTGGCATTGAGCTCTGTTTTCATCCAGCATCAGGTATAATTTACCTTTTACGCTTCCCCATTCATCTATCAGGACTGCACCTGGAGAGAGAGTTGCTGCACACAAATTCTCAGGAAACACTACAGCAAGCCTTTAAGTTCTACGTCTTCCACTCTTCCACCATGCCCTCGGTAATGGTGTTTCCTCCACTATGGAGGCACTACAGGCAACTTTTGTAGTGGGGGCTATGCTCTCACTGGACGGGGGGGGGGGGGGGTGGTAGTGGTGGCCTTACCCAGGGTTTTTACTGACCATCCCTGCGCCCTCCCTCCTGTCAGATGAAGGGGGTATTGCAGTGCCTTTTTTTCTCCACCAGCCCAGGGGAGCAGTGGCCAGCATGGTTGTCTGTGCCTGTGTGCTCGACGCTGTTCGGAGTTATATGGGCTTGTGTCATGCAGCCCAGGACTTACAAGGTGGTTCCTGCAGTGCAGGAGGCTTGCCACATGTGAGCTGCGGGTCCTGGCCACTCCGCATTCTCAGAATTCTGCTGCACTGTGCAACATGGAGAAAGCAGAAACTGTTGGCTGCTACAGCAGAAGCAGGTGCCTCATCTCATGCACTTGCCAGGCCCAGGTAAGGGGGGCACAGTGGTGCCTTTTGGTTATCCTTACTTTTGGGATTACTTGTGTGTGGTTTATTGTGTCTTCCTCTCTAGGTGTCAGGGTAAAGGACGCCTGCTGCTGAAGTGCGCTACAGCTTGGGGGCAGCTTTGCATTGGTGAAAGTTCTCGGAGCTCCTTCCTCTCTCGTCTATTTGCGGTTGATTGACCTTGCATGGGGAGCTTGGGTGGTCACATGGTGGGTGTGGGTCAATTGTTGGGATTGTTGGGACTTAAAATGGGATTGTATTTGTTTCCCTTTGTTATTGTTTAAGGTTAAAGCAAATAGAGCTTTCCTGATAAAGTGAAGAAAAAAGCCACTTTTAGTAGAACTACAAGCAAAACCTTCTTTTTGTATAGAGTAAACCCATCAGGGGTGCCTGTGTCCATCCTATCAGGAGTGCCCGTCTCAATGCCCTTCCAGAGTGCCCGTCTCAATGCCCTTCCAGAGTGCCCGTCTCAATGCCCTTCCAGAGTGCCCGTCTCAATGCCCTTCCAGAGTGCCCGTCTCAATGCCCTTCCAGAGTGCCCGTCTCAATGCCCTTCCAGAGTGCCCGTCTCAATGCCCTTCCAGAGTGCCCGTCTCAATTCCCTTCCAGAGTGCCCGTCTCAATGCCCTTCCAGAGTGCCCGTCTCAATGCCCTTCCAGAGTGCCCGTCTCAATGCCCTTCCAGAGTGCCCGTCTCAATGCCCTTCCAGAGTGCCCGTCTCAATGCCCTTCCAGAGTGCCCGTCTCAATGCCCTTCCAGAGTGCCCGTCTCAATGCCCTTCCAGAGTGCCCGTCTCAATGCCCTTCCAGAGTGCCCGTCTCAATGCCCTTCCAGAGTGCCCGTCTCAATGCCCTTCCAGAGTGCCCGTCTCAATGCCCTTCCAGAGTGCCCGTCTCAATGCCCTTCCAGAGTGCCCGTCTCAATGCCCTTCCAGAGTGCCCGTCTCAATGCCCTTCCAGAGTGCCCGTCTCAATGCCCTTCCAGAGTGCCCGTCTCAATGCCCTTCCAGAGTGCCCGTCTGGGTGGTCACATGGCGGGTGTGAGTCAATTCTTGTTTTGCTGGAGCCCACTTAATATGGGATTGCATTTGTTTCACTTTATTGTTTAAGGTTAAAGCAAATAGAACTCTCTTGATAAAAGGAAGTGCTCTTCCTGGAAAAAGCCACTTAAAGTAGAACTACAAGCAAAACTTTCTCTATGTAGAGAGTAAGGGGGGGGGGGTTTATAACCTCAGTCAGATATTCATTTGCCATCTGTCCATTTGCCAAGATTTTCCTAAACTTCCTGTCCTGTAGCCAAACTTAGTGAGAAGAAATCCCTGCAGATTGACGAGTGCCCGGGTGCCTGTCTCTGGCCCTTGCAGAGTGCCCGGGTGCCTGTCTCTGGCCCTTGCAGAGTGCCCGGGTGCCTGTCTCTGGCCCTTGCAGAGTGCCCGGGTGCCTGTCTCTGGCCCTTGCAGAGTGCCCGGGTGCCTGTCTCTGGCCCTTGCAGAGTGCCCGGGTGCCTGTCTCTGGCCCTTGCAGAGTGCCCGGGTGCCTGTCTCTGGCCCTTGCAGAGTGCCCGGGTGCCTGTCTCTGGCCCTTGCAGAGTGCCCGGGTGCCTGTCTCTGGCCCCTTGGTTTTGTCACCCTTCCATAGCAGTCACTGTCAGATAACCCTACACTACACTACGGTCCCCTTACACTTAACACTTTCCCTACAGAAACTACATTTTTGAAGCTAACTTAAGTGTAAAGGAGCACTCTAACTACACTAGATATCCCTTTCCTCACACTAATAGCTAAATGACACTTTTAAAGTAAAATTAACAGAACTGCTTCCACTCTCTTCCATGTCCAGTATAACAATGCTAGGAATATGGCGGGGGCGATCTTATATACTGGGGGGCGTATTCACTAATGATTGGTCTAGGGACCCCCTAGTCACTCCAATCACATTCCTAGCATTCTCCTGCCCCCTCAATTGGCTTTTGCTAATGGTTCTGGTCCAATCACAGGCTTTTAAAGCCCACTTCCTGAAGCATTGCATTTTGGTCGGTTCTGGTTGCCGAATTCCAAACTTTTTGGGCAAAAAGTTCTAAATTCGGCCGAACCTTGAACACCCAATGTTCGGGCCGAACTGATGGTCGACCCGAACCGTTCGATCATCCCTACTGGAGACTGCTGATTCTCTTGAAAAACTAAAACTTGCTATAGATGGATCACAATTCAAGCAGTTCAGCAGGGACTGGGCTGCATTTTCAGTTAATCTATGGCTGTTCTATTCCAGAAATGTAGATCTAATGATAAGACTTCTCTCGAGCCAGCTTGTTGTTCCTTTCAAGAAGTGATGATCAGTGTATTCTGACAGCGGAGGAGTCTCCCCGCTGTAAAATACATTAACAAAATTGGAAGGACTTCTCTTTCCAACTTGCTTGTGTGGATGGGGAAATCTGTTCAGTTAAACAGTTCCATGTATGGCCAGCCTTAAAGTAACTAAACTCTGACATGTATTCAGAAAGAGTTGTAACTTCCTTAAGCTGGCCATACATGGATTAAAATGTGGCTGGTTCAGCAGGGCCCAGCTGAATTTTGATCCATGTGTGGCCAATATGGTTTACAGAAGTCAGTATATTCCCGCTCGATCAGTGCAGTAGGCTGCAGAGCTGATCTGTATATTTTGACAGCAGGGGAGTCTCCTCGCTGTCAGAATACAATGCCACAGCAGGGAAGCCAGATTTATTATAACAACCATGCAGCAAGCATTGTAGGTTCAAGGCGAAAGTCTTTCTCATGACGTGGTTTACATTTTGTATTTTTAACCCAAATCTCATATTTCATTATCTCTGAAAACATAGGCATGATGCTGTTGTAAATTTTATCTTTTCCATTAATAGGTGGAAGCAATGAACAGCAAAATGGGAAGCCATGAACACTCCAAGCAAGATGAAATCCCTTTCCTGCTCCTGCGGCATTGGCGGATGGTGGGTATCAATGTAACTCATGGCTTGGGTTAGCCTCTCAATTTTGTGGACCGAAAAATATTTAATGTTTTGTTATGCTGAGTAAGGAAGGAGATGAACTGAGTTATGAGCTTTCATTCTAACTCGTTGCTTGAGTTTAGCCACTCAGTTTTGTGGACCCAAAGCTTAACATACTTTTATTATGCCATTAATTCCCCTTTGTTGCTCACTTATATGCCCACCCTGGAGCAGTGTAGAATGCATTGCAAATGATTTCCCCTTTCACATATGCTCTTTGTGGTCCCAACAAAGCAGAGTTCATAGGCAATGCATATAGTGATTGGCTGCTTTACTAGAGCCCTGTTTCATTCATCTGAAATGCAAATGATATGTTGTGTAATCAAGCCCTCTCTAGCATTGTTTGTATACAATGCCAGTAATTCCCCTTCCCTGCTGATTTATGCCCAGCCTCTTTCTAAATCTCTTTGCGGATCAGAATGAGCAGCATGGTTGGGCTCTGGCAAGACTTTGCTGTTTGGGTTAGTTTGGTAAATTGGTAAGCATACAATTTAGTCGTTGGAATATGCAACCTATGTTTTTTATATTTAGAGGAAAATCTAGGAGGATCATGGGATATAAGGAAAGGGTACACACTTTTTTTTTCCTGCAATAATATGTGCATTTTACGATTTTTTTTTCCCACCCTCAAGGGTAAACTTCGATTTTAATTGTATGTGCGTCCCTTTGGTCTGCACTTGAAACCCCCTGTGTCAAGAAGGTTGACCACCACTGCCTTAAATAATGCTCTTAAAAAGCTGGGGGTCTATTGGATTCAAGCTTCTGGTCCATGTGGTCTTTTCCTCCATTCAGCTCTTTAATAGGTTTCTGCAGTTCATCCATGGACCTCCTATGGTTGGAAGTGGTGTGTGTAAGGACTTAGAAGCATTGAACCAAATTTTGCACTTAGCTCTCCTTTGTTTTCATCCAGCATCGGGTATAATTAACCCTTTACACTTTCCCCAATCATCTTTCACGACTGCACCTGGAGAGAGAGTTGCTCCACCCAAATTCCCAGGAAACACTATAGCAAGCCTTTACGTTCTACCCCTTCCACCATGCCCTCGGTTATGGTGTTTTTTCTTCCACTATGGAGGCACTGCAGGCAACTGTTGTAGTGGGGGCTATGCTCTCACTGGAGGGGGTGGGGGGGGAAGAGTGGTGGCCTTACACAGGGTTGTTTCTGATTTTCTGACCATCCCAGCACCCCCTCCTGTTGGATGATGGGGTTGTTGCAGTGCCTTTTTTCCTCCACCAGCCCAGGGGAGCAGTGGCCAGCCGGGTTGTCTGTGCCTGTGTGCCTGAAGCTGTGTGAAGTTATGTGAGCTGGTGTCATGCAGCCCAGGACTTACAAGGTGGTTGCTGCAGTGCAGGGAAGCCGCTATAGTGGTGGAGGCTTGCCACATGTGAGCTCCAGGTCCTAGTCACTCCGCATTCTCAGTTTTCCACTGCACTGTGCAACATGGAGAAAGCAGAAACTGCTGGCTGCTACAGCGTAAGCAGGTGCCTCATCTCATGCACTAGCCAGGCCCAGGTAAGCGGGGTACAGTGGTGCCTTTCGGTTATCCTTACTATTGAGCTTTTTTGTGTGTGAAATTGTGCCTTCCTCTCTGGGTGTTAGGGTAAAGGAAGCCTGCTGCTTAAGTGCGCTACAGCTTGGGGGTTGCTCTGCATTGGTGAAGGTTCTTGGAGTTCCTTCCTCTCCTCTGTTTGCGGTTGTTTGACCTTGCATGGGGAGCTTGGGTGGTCACATGGTGGGTGTGGGCCAATTCTTGCTGGAGCCCACTTAAAATGGGATTTTATTTGTTTCCCTGTGTTATTGTTTAAGGTTAAAACAAATAGAGCTTACCTGATTAAAAGGAAGTGCCCTTCCTGGAAAAAGCCACTTAAAGTATAACTACAAGTAAAACTTTCTTTTTGTATAGAGTAAGGGGGGGGTTATATCCTCAGTCAGATATTTTTTCACCATCTGTCCCATTGCTGATGTTTTCCTTCACTTCGTCTCCCATAGCCAAACAGGAAGTTAGAAGAAATCCCTGCAGATTGAGGGATTTCCTTGGGAACCGCCAGGTCACCAGAACTAGTGTCCCCATTGGAATATTTCCCCTCTATTTCTTTTATGGGGACAACCCAAACTTTGGGATTTTTTTACTTTCACTGATACCACCTGTCTCCAGCCCATCAGAGTGCCCGGGTGCCTGTCTCCAGCCAAGAGCATGTAACTATTTTAAGCAAATAAAATGCATGTAAAAAGGCAATTTTTTTAAAGTTTGAAATAATGCTATGTTAATAGGAGCATCTAACAATATAAAGTACATGTTACATTCCACTTTGGCTCCAAAAGTGGAAATATGCTTTAAGGACTGCTTTACAAATGTTTTGTCTCTAACCCTATACCTCTCTCTTTTTTAGCTCCTGCCTTCATTTCAACGAGTCTGCCTAACTGGACTAGCAGTGCTTGTCAGCAAGGTCGAGGTGAACTGCAATCAACGCAAAGATGTCATCTTCATCAATTTGCCTGACTTGCTTCGCAATTTTGTTCTGTAATGTGCATGAAGATGTAGCCCCTTTCTGATGACTTGAAGGACTGTCCTCTACCATTCTTTATAACATGGTGTCATTGAATATAGCTAAAAAATAAATGTTGACCTGATTTTTAAACCTTAGTTATGTCTTCCCATTTTTTTCTCGGTGTTTCTAACCTGGATGGTAGTATTAAGATGCATGCACTTTGAATTCAGATACCATTTAATCCATCAGAATAAAGCAGCCCATACATGATTTATTTTATTCGTTTTGATCAACTCTTCCCACACACTTAATGTGGATGGGGAAATCACTCCTGCTGAGGTATTGTATTCTGATGGTGGGGAAAGATCCCTGCTGTCAGAATACACTGATCAGCACTGCCGGATGTCACTTCAGTGTTGATCGTGCAGACTTTTTCAAATAGGCTATTGTACAACCAGCCCGCCCTTACATGGGTCGACACTTGGCTGGTTCCTGCTGAACCAGGGCCGGATCCAGGGTGGGGGGGGCACAACTGGGCAATTGCCCCTCAAAAAAGTATTACTCAGAGTACCAAGTCCAAACTGAGCGGAGCCGACACCTTCCTCTTCCGCCGCATGCCTAGTGGGTGTTGGCTTCACCCACCTCCTCCCTTAAGCGTCTCAAGGCTCCAGCACTGTGAAAGATGAAAACATCTGTGTGATGCTGGCTGCCTCCTTATTATTAGTCTCTATTCCTCTTCCATGGGAGCCCCCCACCAAAGCACCAAAGTATTACCTATAAAAGTGTGTACAATAATACATGTCTAATATCACAGAATACAGTCAGGTATGGATGCCATTAGTTATGAAAAAAAAGTGCTGCCCTTTTAGTATTGACATTATTGTCTAGTTCAATCTTAACCACTTAAGGACCAGGTCTATTTCTGACACTTGTTTACAAGTTAAAATCAATATTTTTTGCTAGAAAATTATTTAGAACCCTCAAAACATTATATTTGTTTGTTTTTTTTAGCAGAGACCCTAGAGAATAAAATGGAGATCGTTGCAATATTTGTCACACCGTATTTGCACAGCGGTCTTACAAATACAATTTGTTTGGAAAAAATACACTTATGTGAATAAAAAAATATGAAAACAGTAGTTGGCCCAATTTTTTTCTCTAATGTGAAAGAGAATGTTACACCAAGTAAATTGATACCTAACATGTCATGCTTCAAAATTGCACACGCTCGTGGAATGGTAACAAACTTTGGTACTTAAATGTCCATAGGCGTTGCTTTAAACATTTCTACAGGTTACCAGTTTAGGCTTTCAGAGGAGGTCTAGTGCTAGAATTATTGCTCTCGCTTGAACAATCGTGACGATACCTCACGTGTGGTTTGAAAACCATATAAATATGTGGGCGCGACTTGTGTATGTGTTCGCATTTGCGCGCAAGCACAGAAGGACGAGGTGCTTTTTTTTTTTCTTTTTCTTATTTTTTCTTCTTGTATTTTTTACACTGTCCCTTTAAAAACGTTTTTCTCTCCCCGTCTTCCAGGACGGCCCAACAGTGAGAGATGAGAGGCTCCTCCTACCGGAAACACAATCAAGTAAGATTAGTTAAAAGGCCCCACCCTTCCCTCAGGCCCTCAGTTTAGATTGTGTTTCTTCCTACAAGATACGTGTGTTATTACTAACCTTCAGACTTATGGAGTCAAAAGGTAACCCTGTGAGCCAGGTTCAGCGGAAGGCCACGGGTTCCCCCTGGGGGACCCCATGAGCGGAGCTTTACCTGCTGCCCCATCCAGGCTTCTCACAGGTCGCCCAATGTGGTGCAAGCCCTCGGTCACCTGCGGGATGTTTCCAGGTCTTGCGATCCGGCGCCAGCAGCTCTCCTCCACCGAAGGTTTTTGAATTTCCCGCCGGACGGGCACTTCAAGCCTCATCTTCAAAACCGGAACTTCCGGCGCAACGTCATACACGCGCGACACGGGAAAGCGGAAGAACGTGGAGGAGATGCCGGAGCCACTTACGAGCGGCAAAGCAGAATCCAAGGCTATTGGAGCTCGGATGTCTGCTGTGGAAATGAAGCCCTCCACGACTCATCCTCCGGGGGAAGGAAGAGGAGAGGCAGATCCAGGTGTCGGCAGCCAAACCCAGGCCTGAGCAGGGTAAGTGCTGAAGTGAACATGTAACCCTTATTGGGTCTATGCATTTTTTAAGACTGCTGGTTACCAACATAAAAAATACCTGGAAGTTGTATAATTTCCTTGAACTTATTGGAACCCACCATGTTCTTTCTATGGTCCTCAAAAGTGGACAAAGGGTCCCCCTGGGTTGCGGGATTTTAGCGGTGATACACTTCCACAAGAAAGTAAAATTTAAATAATTTTACATATTAAAATCGATCTGTAAAAGGTCTAGAATGTAGACATATTACAATATATACAGAGAGTGTGTATGAATGTAAAACCAGGACAATAAAGATGATTGTGGTACATATACTCAGTGGCATATGTTTGCTTTGAAGGAAATCCTCCAACCCGACGCGTTTCAGGCACGCAGGCCTTTCTTCAGGGGTCTGGATGCGGAGAGATTTTGATTTCCTACATAACATAGCAGATAGTAGTTTTGTTAGTTACACAGGTTGTGGTATGTTAAATATATGTTCATATACAGATATAACAGAGTAGTTAATCATTACATGTGTGAATATCATTTGATGTACAGAAATGCATACCAGTAGAGTGATCCGAATGTGACAGACTCACAGCTGATAAAAGCAGAGAAGGGAGAGGTCCGCTGCATAGGGTGCCGACAGTGCACCAAGAGGGGTCCTAGGGGTACCGATCCTCCCACATGTGGTCCCAGCGAGGATACCCAGTGGAAGGTCACAATGGCGTCTGTGTTGGCATATATAGGGGGATATGTAGAGCAGTTACTTTATTTGGAAATATCCTGCGAGTTATAGGTGAAATATATACTATGGTAAGAGAGGAGGTATACCTTGTGGAAACATTAGTACGTCTATGGAGGCGAGATCCTGTATTAAGCGGGTCCGAGTGCAGGAGAGTATGTTTCCAACCGGAATCACCTTCCTGCAATGTATATATCCTTATATGAGAGCTGGTCTAGGGGTAACATAATTTTAAGTTGTAGGATCTGTGTTACATCGTACCTTGGTATGTCAGTGGGTGAATGATGGTGTGATCGGGTCCTCCAAAAAGAAGCGTTATGGGGGTCCAGTGTTCCCCCAAATAAACAAGATGTGTGTAGGGATAGGGTGGTTAAGGATAGGTACTGAAATAGGAACATATGTTGTTATATATCACTGTTAATCATGTCTTCATCTATATATGGAGTTAATTGGTGCGGATATACCTGAGGAGTAGAGATTCAAGCGTATCCAATTCTTGAATTGAGTAGTTGAATCATACACCTGGAAAAATAGCATAGTGTGTATGAAATCATAGTGTAATGTAATCATTGTCTAAACAGAGGAGGGTATAAAAATGGGGAAAAGTACCTGGAGTAGCTGGACCTAGATAGTAGGAGCTATAAATAGGGTGCAGCTTCCTGTTAGGTTCCTAGGATAGCAAATTTCTAATCAGATGCAGTGAAATGATTCAAAAACAGATGGTCCTCATGTCATAATTTATTATAGGAAGGGTGATACTTACTGTATACTATCTTGTATCCTGTCTTCCAGAGTCCTTGAGCGGTCCACAAGAAACCTCTGTCTCTACACCAGCATTGTCAGGGCACGTTGTTCATAGGAAGTGTGGTAATTGCTCAGATAAGTTGCCCAGCTCCCACACTAAGGCCTTTTGCTATAAATGCCTTTATAGAATGACAGCAATGGAAACTTCAGGAATGATGAAAGACTTTATTAAGACAATGCAGGAGGAAATGCTGTCCACTATGATGACAGTTACAGTTGTGTTCAAAATTATTCAACCCCCAATGCTGTAAAGGGTTTTAGGGAATTTAGTATACATTTGTAATTGTATTCAGAATGAAATCCTGCAAGGACTTCTTAAAGAACCATATGCAACTAAAATGACATCAATTGGTTCTGTAATACAGTAGTAAATGTTTATTTTGTGAATTTTTCATTGACACAATTATTCAACCCCTTAAAGACTACCACTCTGAAGAACAGAGGTTCATTGAAGTGTTTGAAGTGTTTTCAATCAGGTATTGAAAACACCTGTGGATGTCAGGGAGCAGCAATAAAGCCTAATAAGCACCAATTAGGCAGCTTTAAAATGACTGTGATACTCAGCTCCTTCTAGACATTTACTGGTGTGGTTACAAACATGGTGAAGTCAAGAGAATGGTCCAGGAAGACATGAGAAGAGGTGATTACTCTTCACAGGAAGGGCAATGGCTATAAGAAGATTGCAAAGATGTTAAACATACCAAGAGACACCATAGGAAGCCTCATTCGCAAATTCAAGGCAAAGGGCACTGTTGAAACGCTACCTGGTCATGGCAGAAAGAAGATGCTGACTTTGACTGCTGTGCGCTACCTAAAGCGTAGAGTGGAGAAAAGTCCCCGTGTGACTGCTGAGGAACTGAGAGAAGATTTGTCAGATGTGGGTACTAAAGTTTCCCCTCAGACAATACGGCGCACACTGCATAATGAAGGCCTCCATGCCAGAACTCCCAGGCGCACCCCCCTTGCTGTCTCCAAAGAATAAGAAGAGTCGACTGCAGTATCCCAAAAGTCATGTGGACAAACCACAGAAGTTTTGGGATAGTGTTCTGTGGACTGATGAAACAAAATTATATCTGTTTGGGCCCATGGATCAACGCTATGTTTGGAGGAGGAAGAACAAGGCCTATGAAGAAAAGCACACCTTGCCTACTGTGAAGCATGGCGTGGGGTCAATCATGCTTTGGGGCTGTTTTGCTTCTGCAGGTACAGGGAAGCTTCAGCGTGTGCAAGGTACCATGAATTCTCTTCAGTACCAGGAGATATTGGATGACAATGTGATGCAGTCCGTCACAAACCTGAGGCTTGGGAGACGTTGGACCTTTCAACAGGACAATGATCCCAAGCAGGAGTTACAGACCACTTAGAGAGACGCAGCCACCTCCCCCCCAAAAGGGAAAGGGAAGGAATAGATGGGAAGAAAAGAAGAAAAAAGAGCATGTAAAAACAGGGCAGAATAGAAGGGATCGATCGGATGAGAGGAACCAGAGAAGGTCAAGGTCCAGATCTCCGCTTAAAGGACAGGTGGACTACACAGGATATTATTCCGAATCACCCTATACACCGCAAGGACCCGGGTATTCTATGCCAAATAGATATGAGTCATTAGACTACGAGGACTCGGATGAAGATGAAAGATATCCACAAACAAGAGGCCCGCCGCAAACCCCTATCAGCTCCAAACCACGGGGTTTTTTAGGCCAGGGACCAGGGAAAGCCAAAAGAAAAAAACCAGTAGAGGCTGCAGGGGGGGGCAGCGCACAGAAAAAAGAAAGTAGATACCCCTGAAATTTTCAATTTGAGTGGAGTGGTTCTGACAGAAACCGAAAAACGAACCCTTAATAAAGGGCTGAAGTATGCCCCAAAGAAGCCACTCAATAAGTTCCAGACTTTTGTGGACGTGCATAAATTTATACGCAAACTTAACGTCAAGCGACACTTTTTATGCAACGCCAAGGAGAGGAATTACGTGTCATACAATCAGACCGCATATATACCTACCAATCTCAGGAATGCCTCCCTGTTCAACCCGGGAGGAAAATCCAGTGATCATGTCAAAATTTTCAAGGAAGTCATCCTGGGAGAACTAGAGGAGAAAAATACAAAATTAAAATCCCAAAGAGATTTATCTACAGGGATTAAATCTATATGCGACAACAAAGATCTGATTGTTCGTCCGGCCGACAAGGGGGGGGGACGGTACTCCTCAAGAGGGAAGACTACCTTGAGGAGATGGATAACCTCCTATCGGACCGGGACACATAGCAAATCCTCCATAACGATCCCACTGGAACATACAAGAGGAAACTTGATAAGATTGTGAGAAGAGGTTTTGAAGATGGCATCATCAGTGAGAAAGAGAAACAATTTCTGGTTCCACTGGCTCCACGCATACCAATCATTTATTACCTCCCGAAAGTCCACAAGAATTCGATTAAACCGCCAGGGAGGCCTATAGTGAGCGGAATAGACTCCGTAACATCCAGAATAGGCAAATATGTGGACTTCTTCCTGCAACCTTTGGTCAGAGATACCCCGGCCTACTTGAAGGACACCTCCCAGTGTATACAGGAGATAACCAACTTAGAAGTGGATGGTGATGTTCTATTAGTCACCGCGGACGTCACGTCCTTATACACGGTCATTCCTCATGACCTGGGGTATGAGGCGGTCAGTGTGTTCCTAGACCAGGCCCATGAGATTTCACTCCAGCAGAGGCAATTCATTCTTGAATTATTAACATTCGGCATGGAACACAACTACTTCTATTTTGGGAACAAGTTCTTCCTTCAAAAGAAAGGCGTGGCGATGGGGGCTAAATTTGCCCCCAGCCTCGCCAATCTGTTTATGGCACTTTGGGAGGATAGGAACATCTTCTCTGACAGGATACAGGAATTGCTATTCTGGCGGCGTTACATAGATGATGCCATCTTCATCTGGAGAGGAAATGAGGAGAGTTTACATCAATTTATGGTAAACCTTAACCGTAACAGTTGGGGTATTAGGTTCACCTATTCCTGGAGTACGGAGGCAGTACACTATCTTGATCTGATCATCTTAAGAAGAGGGAATAGATTTGTAACAAGTGCTTACCATAAGCCCACTGATAAAAACGGGTTTATCTCCCTTGATAGCTGCCATCATCCAGCATGGCTAAAGTCCATCCCCAGAGGGCAATTCAGGCGGATACGAAGAAATTGCACGGAACGCTCCGACTACTGTACACAAGCGGGGATCTTGAAACAGCGCTTTATAGAGAAGGGATACGATCGGAAAACCCTAGAGAGTGAGATGAAGGATTTGGAAGATTGCAAACAAGAAGAACTGGTTATTCAACGTAGCGAAGAAGTAGTCAAGAAAAGTTTCGACTTCGCCTTCGTTACACAGTTCTCCAGCAACTATAGGTGGATGAACCATGTTTTTCGTAAACATTGGAACATACTAAGGCAGGACAAGATCCTGGGCCCAGTCCTTCCGACAGGACCACAGATGATCTTCAGAAGAGCTAAAAACCTGAAAGAAACAATAGCCCGGACACCTGTAGAACCACCTCCGATTCCTAAGTTTTTCCCCAACCTGAAGGGATATTTTCCCTGCAGGAGCTGCAATCTATGTAGAAGTGCCAAAACCAAGAGAACCAATTCCTTCGTGTCAACCGTCACTGGAGAAAGTTTCCCCATAAAAGACTTTATCACCTGCCACACCAAAGGGGTCATATACCTCGTGACATGCAGTTGTAAGAAACAGTATGTAGGCAGGACCATTAGAACAGCCAATATCCGTGTCTGTGAACATCTGGCAAACATCCGGAAAGGCTTCCCAGGTCATAGCTTATCTAAGCATTGTGCCACACATCACCACAAAAACCATCAAGATTTGGAGGTGATAGTAATAGAAAAATACACCCCCCACTGGCGAGGAAGCAATTTGAAGAGGACCATATCCAGAAGGGAAACCTTCTGGATATATCAGCTAAAGAGCTCCCGCCCCTTAGAACATAATGTAGATCTGGATATTAATGCATTTATCAACAATAGCTGAACACGTACCAGATCGATTAGAATAGTCGCTCATAACATCTTCCCCACCTTACATTGGGACATTCCATTCGATTAATCGGATGAATTGGTCCCAATTGGCTTTCATATTTTCTTAGAGCTTTTATCCATTGCCTATTAAGCTTAAGATATAATACAAGGCAATTTTTATATTGGTATATTGTTTTATTGTTTTATGATTTTAATTGGTGTATGTTACTTAATTAGCAGAGTATGTTCCACCGCTGTATTGCAAAACAGCGGAATGGAATATCGTGCTTTAGATTACCTTTTTTATGTATACATTCAGTTCCTTAAGACCCAGCTTCCGGTCACTGCAAGTCCTATTCAGCCTACAATTCAGCTGTTGATAGGCTCAGGAGAACGGTGACATCCCCGGCCTTTAACCCGGATGTTTACCTTCTTCAAAGACAGGAAGTCTCCTAGGCAGACCCGAGTGTGAAGTCACTTCCTGTGTGCACTGGGGAAGACTGACATCCCCGGCCTTTGACCCGGATGTTTATCCCCTTCAGAGACAGGAAGTCTCCTAGGCAGACCCGGATGTGAGGTCACTTCCTGTGTGCACTGGGAAAGACATACATTGCAGACACCGGAAGTTCGGCGTACATCAGGATATTTAAGGGCGGATGATGGCGGTGCTGGCTTACTCCTATTTCCGTAGACGACTGTTTAGTGGAAACGCGTCACAGAGGAGCGCCGCATCGTCATTGCAAGTTACCGAGGACCGCACTGCAGGCGGCCACGGCCTCTCCAATATTGATATCAGTTTCCTGTGTCCATTAGTTAACATCTAACTGTAAGTGCACTGGATACTTTTGTTTTAATAAATTGTCAAAGGTACTGCGCTATGGTCTGATTCTGTTTCTGTGAGATACACGTGGAAGCCCTCACCTGTGCGGAGAGTAACACCCAGAACAAGAGTGGACCGGGATTGGGTTGAGACACCGAAAGATCAGTGAGACAGTCGCCTTTTGGTTTGAGCGATCCGGTAAGAGGCCACACTTACTATCTGATTATTTCACGGTGACCTCCCTGAATTCCCAAGACACTACTGGGCTGATTATCCGTCCTTAACCTCTTTTCTCTATGGTAAGGGGCTAATCCCCACAAAGGTTGTGGAACCCATCTGCACCCCACGGATCTAGAGGAACCCACAGAGTGGATTTTACTTTAGCCTGTGAGGGGACGATTGGGACTTTATGCACTTTTATATGTATATGGACTATACACTGAGGTGGCAACCATTGAAATATTGGACACTTTTTCTTTGAATTACTTGTGCACTTTGTTGGTTTATGTTGGTATCACATTATCCATTTATCATCACCTATTCACCATAACACACCCAAGTATATGCACCAGGGTGCATAGTATTTACTGTACACCCGTTCAAGTGCACATCAATTTTGGAAACACATCACAGGTATATGGGGGACACTCATTATAGTGTCACACCTTTTCCTGATTTGTGACACTAGTGAATTTTAGCGCACCTGATTTCTTTTCTACACAATTTTATCACCATTTGGTTCGAAGGTTGCAGCTATTCACACTATTGATCCTGCGCACTTATTTAATTTTATACACAATGATCCCAAGCATACCTCCAAGTCCACTAGAGCATGGTTGCAGATTAAAGGCTGGAACATTTTGGAGTGGCCATCACAGTCATCAGACTTAAATCCGATTGAGAACCTCTGGTGGGACTTAAAAGAAAGCAGTTGCAGTGCACAAGCCTAAGAATGTGCCTGAACTGGAGGCTTTTGCCCATGACGAATGGGCGAAGATACCCACAGATCGCTGCAAGACACTTGTGTCAAGCTATGCTTCACATTTAAAAGCTGTTATAACTGTAAAAGGATGTTGTACTAAGTACTAAGATTGAATGTCACTTGGGGGTTGAATAAAACTGATAATGACGTGAGCACAGAAAAGACATTTGTGGTTATTTCATTATAAATGTTGTTTGTCTGACCTACACGTGCCTCTTTGATTTAATTGTAAGCAGGATGACTGAATGTAAAGAGCAAAGGTGACCAGCGCTATGGAGTATGAGGTAGAACAGTGAAGAGTGGGTAAATAGGTGTAAGCAGCCAGCAACCAAACCCCGAAGGGTTAAGAATAAAGTGAATGTGCAGAGGGGTTGAGACGGCGCTACCTAAAAATTAATAAAGTGCTGATAAAGGTGCAATAATGTGCAGAGAAACCCCTTTAAAAAGGGGGTGATACCAATTAATCTAAAATATAAATATTAATTTAAATTCTCAAAGGGTTAAAAATCACACAATTCCGTGTCGGTAAAACAACCGATGTAATCTGTCAATGTATGGTGAATTTTATCTGCAAATAATAATTGTGCCACAAGTGAACAAGTGTTATAGTGGGTTTATTCCAATAAAGTGATACAGTGCACTGCTGATTAAAACATATGGATGCAAATCCCTGGTAGTGAAGTGGTGAAAATATATAAACAAATAAAATCCTGGAGTGATATATTCCTCAGAGGTGATAGTGCTGTTTTACCCTCAGTGACCACTAGGTGTAGTATATACGACCTGATCCAATAGAGTGGTCCACAGAGGTAGATCCTGGGGTTCCTCTCTTGATCCAGCAAGGCACCAGCTGGTGATCTCACAAAAAGAAAGGAGAGGGGAGCCCCAAAAAGTAGTATATAACAATGTGCCAATACAGATAGTAATATCGACTCATGGTGAAGCTGCCTCGGATCAGTGTAGAGCAACGCCGGGAGGCTTCCGCGTTCCACGGCTGCAAAGTGCGAGACCGGAAGTGACGCAATGGACCCGCCCTACGCTCCAGCAGACGTCCTCTGACGAAACGCGTAGGGCGGGTCCATTGCGTCATTGCGTCACTTCCGGTCTCGCACTTTGCAGCCGTGGAACGTGGAAGCCTCCCGGCGTTGCTCTACACTGATCCGAGGCAGCTTCACCGTGAGTCGATATTACTATCTGTATTGGCACATTGTTATATACTACTTTATGGGGCTCCCCTCTCCTTTCTTTTTGTGAGATCACCAGCTGGTGCCTTGCTGGATCAAGAGAGGAACCCCAGGATCTACCTCTGTGGACCACTCTATTGGATCAGGTCGTATATACTACACCTAGTGGTCACTGAGGGTAAAACAGCACTATCACCTCTGAGGAATATATCACTCCAGGATTTTATTTTTTTATATATTTTCACCACTTCACTACCAGGGATTTGCATCCATATGTTTTAATCAGCAGTGCACTGTATCACTTTATTGGAATAAACCCACTATAACACTTGTTCACTTGTGGCACAATTATTATTTGCAGATAAAATTCACCATACATTGACAGATTACATCGGTTGTTTTACCGACACGGAATTGTGTGATTTTTAACCCTTTGAGAATTTAAATTAATATTTATATTTTAGATTAATTGGTATCACCCCCTTTTTAAAGGGGTTTCTCTGCACATTATTGCACCTTTATCGGCACTTTATTAATTTTTAGGTAGCGCCGTCTCAACCCCTCTGCACATTCACTTTAGGATGACTGAATGATCAAAATCAATGTCAAACTGGCCAAAACAATCAATTTCAGTGGGGGTTGAATAATTTTGAACACAACTGTATACTATCTTGTATCCTGTCTTCCAGAGTCCTTGAGCGGTCCACAAGAAACCTCTGTCTCTACACCAGCATTGTCAGGGCACGTTGTTCATAGGAAGTGTGGTAATTGCTCAGATAAGTTGCCTAGCTCCCACACTAAGGCCTTTTGCTATAAATGCCTTTATAGAATGAGAGCAATGGAAACTTCAGGAATGATGAAAGACTTTTAAGACAATGCAGGAGGAAATGCTGTCCACTATGATGACAGTTAGGTCCACTCTAGGAGCTAATAGAGTGGACCCTATAGATCCCTCTTCAATGGAAGGGACTTCTTCTAAAGGAAGAGCTCTATCAAGAGCGGGACAGTCCGGTATTACTCCAAACTACAGAAAACCTTCCCCCAACTAGAGTCAGGACAGAAGGTTTATCTCCAGAGGAGAGCCGCTCAGATTCCCCATCCTGCTCAGATGCTGAAGGGAATAAGGACTCAGATGCCCCAGACGAGGCAGAGTCAGCAAAAAACCTTTTTGGGTTAGAAAATATGCAGGTTCTCCTTCAGGCCATCTATGCCTCAGAAGAGATACCTGGTTTGCCTAGAGAAACCACAGCACAGGATAAACTCTACAAAGGGACAGGGAAGAGTCCCTCTAGAGTTTTTCATGTTCACCATTCACTGAAGACTTTGATTCTTCAGCAATGGCAATTACCTGAGACTAGGTTAAATGGAGCTCTGCTGGAAGAGGAGATTCCCCTTTAAGGAGGAGGATACAAGCAAATTCCTAAAAATACCAAAACTGGATGCTCCCCTGGCACAAGTTTCTAGAAAATCAGATCTCTCCTTTCTAGATGCTGGTAGCATCAAGGATGCCATGAGCCGAAAAGCAGAAACTTACTGGGAAAAGCTTGGGATGCCAATGCAGCTACTATGGCTTCAGGTCTAACAGCCTCCTGTGTGGCCAGAAATGCCTTTTCCTGGGTGGATAGACTCAGTAAAAGTCTGTCTCAGACAAAAACCCAAGAAATCCAGGACTCCCTGTCGGTGATAAGTAAGGCATTGGCCTACCTGGCAGACGCCGCACTAGAATCAGAAGCATCTGCCAAAACAGGAGCTCTCCTGAACTCAGCCAGAAGAGCTATTTGGCTTAAGGAGTGGGAAGGTAACCTCACATCCAAGACCAAGCTTTGTGGTCTTCCATTTGAGGGGACCCTTTTGTTTGGTTCAAGTTTGGACGATGTCCTTTCCAGATCTTCAGAAAAAGGGAAGAAATTTCCCGCAAAACTTAGAGAGGCTAACAGGAATTTTTTCGTGGCCCCAGGGATAATAAACAACAAAGAAGGAAAAGGGAACCTTCAAAGAGCTGGAATTTTCGGAAGGAAAGATCAAGAAACAGTGCGTCCGTTCCTTCAACCTCAGCTGTAAAGGATTAAAAATGACTTAAAAGTCAAAGTAGGGGGCAGACGGAGTCAATTTCTTTCCGGCTGGGAAGAGATAAGTCTCCCCATATATCCGCAGCACCATAAAAGAAGGCTACAGACTGGAATTTGCATCAATACCACCTCCCTACAGTAACCCTTACACATATCCCCAAGGGAACTCAAAAAGGGCAAGCCCTACTATTAGAGATTCAGGAACTGGCGGAACAACTGGTAATCATCCCAATACCAAAGGACCGTTTCTGAGGTTTGCAATAGTGACAGAGAAAGGAACCTCTCACTGGCAGTTCAGGGCACTACCATTTGGACTAACCTCCAGTCCAAGAATCTTTACCAAGATCCTAGCGGAAGCAGCGGCTTGGTTACGCGATCAAGGGATAGCTCTAATCCCTTACCTGGACGACCTGCTGGTTTTTGCAAAAACAGAGGCCCAACTAAAGACAGACACCCAGCAAGAGCAACCTACAAGAGTTAGGATGGCTTCTAAATTGGGAAAATTCGTCCCTGGTGCCAACACAGGTACAATCCTTCCTGGGATTTCAGGTGGACTCTGTGTCACAAACTCTTTCTTCCCAAAGAGAAGAGGGAATTAATAGTTTTGGCAGTATTAGACTTAAAGAATGCTCAATCTTAACCAGGAGAAAAGTATTAAAAGTCTTAGGCCTTTTGTCAGCCAGTATCCCAGCCATTGTGTGGGCACAGCTGCATGCAAGAGAACTACTGTTCTTCCATCTGTCCTCTTGGGACAGAAGAATAGAGTCGCTAGACGAAATAGTTGTCCTCACTCCACAGGTCCAGACCTCCCTGGAATGGTGGACCAATTCAAACAACCTAGCGGAAGGCAGGCCATGGGGTCAGTGGGACCCACTAAGGATTACCACAGATGCCAGTACCAGAGGCTGGGGAGCCCACCTAGAGGGGGCACAAACCCAGGGAATATGGGGCAAAAGAACAGCACAAGCCTCATCCAACTTCAGAGAACTGAAGGCAGTAGGAAAAGCCCTAAAAGCCTTTCGGAAACTCATATGGAACAGAGAGGTTCTGATATTATCAGACAACACCACAACTGTGGCCTATCTGAACCGACGGGGATGGACCAGATCGAGATCTCTCCTTACCCTAACCCAAGACATCTTGGGGAGGACCGAAGGGAGGGTAATCTCACTAGCAGCTGTCCACATCAGGGGAAAGGACAGCCTGCAGGCAGATTTTCTCAGCCGCTACAGGATCAAAGAAGGGGAATGGGAATTGAATCCCAAAGTCTTCCAGTCTGTAGTAGAGAGGTTTGGGCAACCAGAGATAGACCTATTTGCCTCAGCTCTGAACAAGAAGGTGAAGAACTTCTTCTCCCTAACCAGGTCCAAAGAAATGGTAGGGCTGGATGCCTTAGCTCAGCCCTGGAAGTTCAATCTGGCCTACGCCTTTCCACATCTGATGCTAATTCTCTGAGTGCTCCAGAAATTGAGCAGGACGCAGGATCTGAATTTAATTCTGATCGCTCCCTGGTGGCCCAAAAGGCCATGGTTCCCAATCCTGAAAGCCATGTCCATAGCCTGTCCTTGGCATCTCCCAGTCTCCCCAGACCTTCTGTCTCAGGGACCAGTACAGTGTCAGAACCCAGGTTTCTTCCATCTGACGGCCTGGTTACTGAACACCAATTGCTTAGAGCAAAGGGATGCTCAGATACTCTCTTACTGAGCAGAAAAACAGTCACTAGAAAAATGTATTTGAAAGTATGGAAAAAATTCTGTGCCTGGAAGAAGCAAAAGGACTTTGCTGCTACCTCTACTCCCATGATCCTGGAATTTTTGCAAGATGGAGTAGATAAGGGTGTGGTGGTGAACACCCTTAAGGTACAGATAGTGGCTCTTTCAGTTTTTTTGGACTCCAGTCTGGCAAAAGAGCCGTTAAAAGAAAGGGTTACCCCTATTACTAAAGACTAGAGTTGAGCGGACACCGGGATGTCCGTGTTCGGCGGGTTCGGCCGAACTTTAAAAAAAAGTCCGGGTCCGTGTCCTGGACTTTTGCCGAACTTTTCCCGGACACCAAACCCCATTGAAGTCAATGGGGACCCGAACTTTCAGGCACTAAAATGGCTCTAAAACACCAATGGAAAGGGCTAGAGTGCTGCAAATGGCAGCAAAATGTAGTTAAGAGCATGGCGAGTGCTCTGCAAACAAACGTGGATAGGGAAATAACTTAAAACAACAAAAAAAAACAGAAAAATAAAACAATGTTCTTCATCTCTGAAGGACGAGGCCCATATGGAGTAGGAGGGAGGTTGAGGTGGTGGTGGATGTGGCGGTGTCATAGGCGTGCGCACAGGGTGTGCCGGGTGTACCTGGGCACACCCTAATCACCTAGGGCACATAGCATTATCGCTCTGTTTGCCAGTGAGGAGATGGGAAAGATCTCCCTCTGACCTGCTCTGCTCTATTTCTCTTTGCCAGCAGGGAGAGTAATGTATCGGGGCCATGTACATGTAGGCAAAACACATGCATGTGTATTTAAACTTTGGGGTGCACACCCTAATGCAATAGGCTGCGCTCACCTATGGGCGGTGTAGGTGGAAGCGGCGGTGGAGGAGGAAAAGGGCCGGATTAAGAGCATCATGGGCTTGGTGCTGAGGATTTTGAAGGGCCTTAAGGGCCGTGCCTTGGCATGCACCCAGAGGAGGAAGGGTGCAGCCATGCATGCCTAATTCCACATGGGATGCTGTCTCTGAAGCCCATAAACACATCCATGCATTGGCAACTGTCCCTCCTTGTCCGGCCTTCGTGCTGTGTGGGGAGGTTCTGAGGGAGCTGCCTGGGGAATCGAACATAGAAGCCAGACTTCTGTGTTTACAAGTGACAGAAGAGCGGTAACAGTGAATATGGCCAACCCGGGGCCTATATTAAGGTAGGGGCCTGGAGCTGCAGCTCCAATAGCCCCTATGTTAATCTGGCCCTGAGGAGGACGAGGTAGCCAACACTGCCTTTTTTCAGAAATTTTAAATGAGGGTACACCCCAAAAGAGTGAGAGCAAAAATAGAACAATGGCTGGGTAAGGTCGGTATCCATCGCTATTCTGCACAAGGTACGGAAAAGTCCCGTGGGATCCATGCCTGGTTAATTTTAATGAACGTCAGCTTGTCCACATTGTCTCTGGACAGGCGGCTGCGCTTGTCTGTGATAACGCCCCCAGCCGTGCTAAATACCCGTTCAGATAATCCACTGGCTGCAGGGCACGCCAGCACCTCCAAGGCGTAAAGGGCAAGCTCAGGCCATGTGCCCAACTTGGAGACCTAGAAGTTGAAGGGGGCAGACCCGTCATTCAGTACGTCTAGGCGTGTGCACACATACTGCTCCACCATGTTGGTGAAATGCTGCCTCCTGCTAAGACGTTCCATATGAGCTGCTGGTGCTGCTGTTGTGGCGTGCTGACAAAGCTTTTCCACATTTCGGCCATGCTAACCCTGCCTTCTGAGGTGCTGGTGGTGCCCTGGTTGCGTTGGCAACCTCTTCCTCCTCCTCCTCCTCTGCCTTGGCCTTGTGCTTCCACTGTGGCCCCGCTGTCAGGTGGGAATGCCAGCAGCATCGCGTCTACCAGCGTGCGCTTGTACTCGCGCATCTTGCAATCGCGCTCCAGTGAGTGAATTAAGGACGGTACATTGTCCTTGTAACAGGGATCCAGCAGCGTGGCCACCCAGTAATCAGCACAAGTTAGAATGTGGGCAACTCGGCGGTCGTTGTGGAGACACTGCAGCATGTAATCGCTCATGTGTGCCAGGCTGCCCAGAGGCAACGAAAGGCTGTCCTCTGTGGGAGGTGTATCGTCTGTGTCCTCTGTATCCCCCCAGCCACGCACCAGTGATGACCATGAGCTGGCCTGGGTGCCACCCTGCTGTGAACATGGTTCCATCTCCTCCTCCAGCTCCTCCTCCAGCTCCTCATCCTCCAGAACTGTGCCCCTGCTGGACAATTGTGTCCCTGGCGTTTGTGTGTGCAGGAACCCACCCTCGGAGCCCCTTGTGAATGACTGCCCTGAAAGCCTTGGAAATGTTACCTCTTCATCCTCCTCCTCCTCCTCCTCATCCTGTGCCACATCCTCTTCCATTATCGCCCAAATTGTTTTTTCAAGGAGGCATAGAAGTGGGATAGTTAAGCTGACAACGGCGTCATCGGCAATGGCCATGTTGGTGGAGTACTCAAAACAGCGCAACAAGGCACACAGGTCTCGCATGGAGGCCCAGTTATTGGTGGTGAAGTGGTGCTGTTCCGCAGAGCGACTCACGCGTGCGTGCTGCAGCTGAAACTCCACTATGGCCTGCTGCTGCTCGCACAGTCTTTCCAGCATGTGCAAGGTGGAGTTCCACCTTGTGGGCACGTCACATATGAGGCGGTGAGCGGGAAGGCCGAAGTTACGCTGCAGCGCTGACAGGCGAGCAGCAGCAGGGTGAGAACGCCGAAAGTGCGCACAGACGGCCCGCACTTTCTGCAGCAGCTCTGACATATCGGGGTAGTTTTTAAGGAACCTCTGCACCACCAAATTCAGCACATGCGCCAGGCAAGGGATGTGCGTCAAACCGGCTAGGCCCAGAGCTGCTATGAGATTTTGCCCATTATCGCACACCACCAGGCCGGGCTTGAGGCTTGCTGGCAGCAACCACTCATTTGTCTGCTGTTCCATGCTCCTCCACAACTCCTGCGCGGTGTGTGGTTTTTCCCCCAAACAGGCAAGTTTTAAAACTGCCTGCTGTCGTTTACCCCTGGCCGTGCTGAAGTTGGTGGTGAAGGTGTTACGCTGTCCGGATGAGGAAGCGGAGTAGGAGGAGTTAGGAACAGGAAGCAAACTGAAGCGCCCTGCAATCCTCGGTGGTGGAAGGACATGCGCCAAATTGCTATCCGCCTCAGGCCCATCCGCCACTGCATTTACCCAGTGTGCCGTTAGGGAGATATAACGCCCCTGACCATGCTTACTGGTCCACGTATCGGTAGTTAGGTGTACCTTGCCACAGATTGCGTTGCGCAGTGCACACCTGATTTTTTCCCCCACTTGGTTGTGCAGGAAAGGGATGGCTTCCCTGGAAAAGTAGTGGCGGCTGGGCACGACGTACTGTGGGACAGCCACCGACATAAGGTTTTTAAAACTGTGCATCTCCACCAGACGGAATGAGAGCATTTCAAAGGCCAAGAATTTTGAAATGCTGGCATTCAGGGCCAGGGATCGCGGGTGGGTAGGGGGGTACTTCCTCTTCCTCTCAAGTGTTTGGGAGATGGAAAGCTGAACGCTTCCACGGGACATTGTGGAGATGGTTGGTGACCCAGGTGGTGGTGTTGCTGACAGATCGTCTGTTTGCGGGGTGGCAGGTGCCGGTATCACTACAGATGTGGCTGGAGCAGCCGAGACTGCAGCAGAAGAGGAAGCAGGATGAGCCAGAGACGTTTCTTGGTTTTGAAGGTGTCTACTCCACTGCAGCTCGTGCTTTGCACTTAGATGCCTGATCATGCAGGTTGTGCTCAGGTTGAGAAGGTTTATGCCTCACTTCAGGCTCTGATTGCACAGGGTGCAAACCACTCGTGTCCTGTCATCAGCATATTTTCTAAAGAACTTCCACGCTAGAGAACTCCTTTGAGCTGGCTTTGGTGCGCTCGTTCCCTTGCTGCGTTGGGCAGTAGCAGGCGTAGAGTCTAGGGCACGGCCGCTCCGCTTCTGCACCCTGCTCCCTCTTCTTCTGTGCTGGTTGCTCTGTGCGACCACCGCCTCTTCCTCCAAACTACTCAGGTCACCTGCATGACCTTCATTCCATGTGGGGTCGAGGACCTCATCGTCCTCCACATCATCTTCCACCCAGTCTTCACCCCTGCCCTCCTTGTCGGTCTCCACAATTCTGAGCGCAGCAGCAGTTGGCACCTGCGTTTCGTCATCATCGGAGACGTGCTGCGATGGTCCTTGCATGTACTCATCTTGAGAAATAAGTGGTTGGGCATCGCTGCACTCAATCTCTTCCACTTCTGGGGCAGGGCTAGGTGGATGGCCCTGGGAAATCCTGCTGACAGAGTCCTCAAAAAGAAGAGACTGCTGTATGGCTTGGGGCTCAGACTGCTTGCCTGATTTGCAAGGGGGTGAAGTGAAAGACGGTTGGACATCGGCTGCAGGTGCCAACTCTGACCTTTCTGCAGTAGACTGGGTGGGAGACAATGTGAAGGAACTGGAGGCACTGTCAGCAGCAAACCAATCTACTATCACCTCTACGTGTTCTGGCATCATCACTTCTAGAGGCCTATGATGCCCTACCAAATACTGCTGCAGGTTCTGTCGCCTACTAACACTTGAGGAAGGTGTTTCACTTGTGCGTGTAGCTGGCATAGATCGACCACGTCCTCTCCTTGCAACAGGAGCTCTACCAGCAGCACCACGACCCAGGCCACGGCCCCTATTTGACAGTCTCCTCATATTTCTGTAATTTATGATCTTGCCCTAGAAAGGTGTTTATTGAATAGCGGAACAAAACAACAACAGTATCACACGGGTGTATCTCACAGTCAAATATGCAAACTATGCCGCAATTTAATGTTTTTTACCCCAAAAGGGTGTATATTGAATAGCAGAATAGGAAAAAGAATAAAAAACGGTGTAGCTCACACGTACAAACACAGACTAGGCCCTGATTAAATTTTTTTGTACCCTAAAGTGAGGATGAGGAAGAGGAGTAGGAGGAGTTGGGAACAGGAGGCAAACTGAAGCGCCCTGCAATCTTTGGCGGTGGAAGGAGATGCGCCAAACAAATTTAAAAGGTGTATCTCACACGTACCGACACAGACTATCCCGCAATTTAATTGTTTATACCCAAAGGTTTTTATTGAATAGCGGAATAGAAAATATGATCAAAAAAAGTGTATGTATCTCACACGTACACAACCAGACTAGGCCCCAATTACTATTTTTTGTACCCCTAAAGGCAGGATGAGGAGTACGGAACAGGCAGCACCCTCAAATCTTCAGAAGTATGAGATGAACCCCAAAAATTGGAAAGGTGTATCTCACACGTACCAACACAGACTATCCCGCAATTTAATTGTTTATACCCAAGGGTTTTTATTGAATAGCGGAATAGAAAATATGATCTAAAATTGGTGTGATTTATCAATAGCACATGTGAACAGCAGTGTCTTATATCATTCAGCTCTGCTGCAGGCCACAATTTAATTTTTTTAACCCAAGGCTGTATATTGAATAGTGGAATAGAAAAAAGTGTGTGATTTTTGAAACCACTCAATAATAGCACATGTGAACACTGAACACAGCAGTGTATGATCAGAGTCAGCACAGCACAGCTGAACGAAAAACGCTGCACACAGTGACTGATAGAAAAAGACTTTTCTCCCTCCTCCTCAGTGGGCAAAAAAGATTGTGTTCACTGCACCCCACACACAGCAAAATCGATGTGGACAACTGACACCTGCCTATCTCCAGCCTCTCCCTAAAAGGATTGATAAGATCGGTCACTGCAAACCCCCCCACACAGCAATATCGATTGTAGAACACACTGTCTGACCCTAAAAATCAGCAGCCTCTCCCTAAAAGGATTGATAAGATCGGTCACTGCAAACCCCACCCAGCAATATCGATTGTAGAACACACTGTCTGACCCTAAAAATCAGCAGCCTCTCCCTAAAAGGATTGATAAGATCGGTCACTGCAAACCCCACCCAGCAATATCGATTGTAGAACACACTGTCTGACCCTAAAAATCAGCAGCCTCTCCCTAAAAGGATTGATAAGATCGGTCACTGCAAACCCCACCCAGCAATATCGATTGTAGAACACACTGTCTGACCCTAAAAATCAGCAGCCTCTCCCTAAAAGGATTGATAAGATCGGTCACTGCAAAATCGATTGTAGAAAACTGACCCTAAAAATCAGCAGCCTCTCCCTAAAATGCCCTACAACTTGCCCTGCCTAACACACTCCGACCTGTCCCTCAATTCTATCCGGACACAAATGGTTTTTGCCTGTCTGTCCCTAATCAGTAGGGATGATCGAACTTTTGAAAAGTTCGGTTCGACCAGAACACCCGAACTTCACGAAAGTTCGGTTCGGATTTCAGAACCCCATTGAAATCAATGGGACCCGAACTTCTGTAATCAAAAAACACCATTTTTAAGCCCTAAAACCCAATAAATGCCCCTAAAAAGTGCCTAGGGTTCTGGGTCATGCCCCAGGGACTATTAATCACACAAAAAAAAGTTCTTAAAAATTGTCGTTTTTGATAGATAGCCAATTATTGAAAAAATAAAAAAAAAAAAAAAAAAAAAAGAGATTTCTTTGGATTTAGTGTCTGGGGGGTCTAAAAGTTGTACCTGTGAAGTTTCAGCTCTGTAGCATGTCCAGAACCAGAATTACAGCATACCAAACCTTCAAAAATGACTTTTTTGCTTAACCGCACCTTTCTTTTGCTCCTAATCAACGGCTCAGCCAATGTGTATGATGGGGACATAATGCAGTGCACTGGGAACAAGATTAGAGGTTTTTTTGGAAAAAGGTGCTGTCTCTTTAAATGTGCATATAATTAACGGGTGTATTTCCACAATGGGGCTTTTATTACCAAATGTTTCAAGAAGTCCAAAGATGTATGTAATTGCACTTTATTTCATGTAAAATGGTGTTTGGTGCACTTTAACTTGAAATCTCACAAGAAACAGACATATATGCACGGATACATTGAGGGTTAGGGGTAGGGGCCACAATGTAGTGCAGAGTGAACAAGATTAGAGATGTTTTGGATGAATACTGTTGTCTCTTGACTTTGAATAGAAGTAAAGGATGCTTAAAAATTGGGCATTTGGTGGTGCGGACGATGCCTTGACACCATATCCCTATGAAAGTGCTGGTAATGAAAGCAATAATTGCCTTTGTAAGGAAAAAAATTACAATGATATGCATCTGTGTGACAGGTGCGCAAAAATTGTTGTTTGGGTGTTGGCGGAGCCATACCACTGTAAGCCCAAAGAGCTGGTGTTGAAGAAGGCGTAAAAATTATGAAGGTGTGCACCTGTGGAACAGGTGCGCAAACATGGTAGTTTTGGTGTTGGCGGAGCCTCCCCACCATAACCCCAAAGAGCTGGCTTTGAAGGAGGCCCAAAAATTGTAAAGGTGTGCACCTGTGGAACAGGTTCGCAAACATGGTAGTTTTTGTTTAGCATAGCCTCCCCACCTTAACCCCAAAGAGCTGGTGTTGAAGGAGGCCCAAAAATTGTAAAGGTGTGCACCTGTGGAACAGGTTCGCAAACATGGTAGTTTTTGTTTAGCATAGCCTCCCCACCTTAACCCCAAAGAGCTGGTGTTGAAGGAGGCCCAAAAATTGTAAAGGTGTGCACCTGTGGAACAGGTTCGCAAACATGGTAGTTTTTGTTTAGCATAGCCTCCCCACCTTAACCCCAAAGAGCTGGTGTTGAAGGAGGCCCAAAAATTGTAAAGGTGTGCACCTGTGGAACAGGTTCGCAAACATGGTAGTTTTTGTTTAGCATAGCCTCCCCACCTTAACCCCAAAGAGCTGGTGTTGAAGGAGGCCCAAAAATTGTAAAGGTGTGCACCTGTGGAACAGGTGCGCAAACATTGTCGTTTTTGTTTTAGCATAGCCTCCCCACCTTAACCCCAAAGAGCTGGTGTTGAAGGAGGCCCAAAAATTGTAAAGGTGTGCACCTGTGGAACAGGTTCGCAAACATGGTAGTTTTTGTTTTAGCATAGCCTCCCCACCTTAACCCCAAAGAGCTGGTGTTGAAGGAGGCCCAAAAATTGTAAAGGTGTGCACCTGTGGAACAGGTTCGCAAACATGGTAGTTTTTGTTTAGCATAGCCTCCCCACCTTAACCCCAAAGAGCTGGTGTTGAAGGAGGCCCAAAAATTGTAAAGGTGTGCACCTGTGGAACAGGTGCGCAAACATTGTCGTTTTTGTTTAGCATAGCCTCCCCACCTTAACCCCAAAGAGCTGGTGTTGAAGGAGGCCCAAAAATTGTAAAGGTGTGCACCTGTGGAACAGGTGCGCAAACATTGTCGTTTTTGTTTTAGCATAGCCTCCCCACCTTAACCCCAAAGAGCTGGCGTTGAAGGAGGCCCAAAAATTGTAAAGGTGTGCACCTGTGGAACAGGTGCGCAAACATTGTCGTTTTTGTTTTAGCATAGCCTCCCCACCTTAACCCCAAAGAGCTGGTGTTGAAGGAGGCCCAAAAATTGTAAAGGTGTGCACCTGTGGAACAGGTGCGCAAACATTGTCGTTTTTGTTTTAGCATAGCCTCCCCACCTTAACCCCAAAGAGCTGGTGTTGAAGGAGGCCCAAAAATTGTAAAGGTGTGCACCTGTGGAACAGGTGCGCAAACATTGTCGTTTTTGTCATAACCAAAATGAGGTTCTGTGAACGTAAAGAGAATGAGAGGAGGGTTTGAGGGTGGCACCATGGTCCAGGCTTAAACTGAGGCTCAACTGCCACATCACAACGATAGCCTAGTCTACAAGGTCTGCATCAGGTGCATCAAAGCTTGATATCCACGACTGATTCATCTTAATGAATGTCAAACGGTCGACTGAGTCGGTGGAGAGTCTAGTTCGATGGTCTGTGACGAATCCTCCTGCTGCGCTGAATGCCCGTTCCGATAGGACACTGGAAGCAGGGCAGGCCAACAACTCCATGGCATACTGGGCCAGTTCTGGCCAGTGGTCTAATCTTAAGACCCAGTATGCCAGTGGATCGGATTCGTCACATGAAAAGCCCTCTGTGTCACTTTGTGCCCTCACGTAATCGTCCACCATGTGATGCAGACGCTGTCGATGCGATGTGGCAGCTGAGAGGCCTGGGCGGTGAGGACTAAAAAAAGACCGAAAGGCATCCGTCAACCGCACGCCTTCTCCAACGCTCCTCTCGTGACCACCAGTAGAATCCATGGTAGGTTGTCCCCGCCCCTGCACCCTACGGGAGTCGGGGAACATGTTCACCAGATTCCTCTTGAGACTGTCCTCAAGGGATTTGATCCTGTGGACTCTATGGGTGGATGGGAAAAGCTCCGAGACTTTACACTTGTACCGGGGGTCAAGTAGGGTGGCCAACAAATAGTGGTTAGTCTCTTTAATGGCCTTGATTCTGGGGTCCTTTCGCAGGCTCTGGAGCATGATGTTTCCCATGCGTCGCAAATTAGCGAAGGCCTGAGAAGCTGACTCCTCGGGGTCACTCATAACGACATTATCTTCAACGGGCTCCTCCTCCTCCCAGCCACGTACTACTCCAAAGTGTCCCGAGGGAGTCAAACTAGGCCTTGCAGATTGCCGCATGTCTTCCTCCTCCTCCTCCTCAAACCCTGCAAAAGTTCCCGCAGAATCGTCCTCCTCCTCCTCTTCCACCCCTGGATCCTGCTCGGGCCTCTGGGAGCTAGGCATAATGGGGTCAGGATTCTCAGGATAAAGGGGGCCTTGAGAGGCAAGGAAGTCCTCCTCTTCCTCCTGCTGCTCTGCCTCCAGTGCCCTGTCCATAATGCCACGCAGAGTGTGCTCCAACAAAAACAGTACCGGTAGGGTGTCACTGATGCATGCGCTGTCCCGGCTGACCATCCTTGTGGCCTCCTCAAATGGCGAGAGGACAGCGCATGCATCCTTAATCAAAAGCCACTGCCGTGGTGAAAAGAAGCCCAGGCGCGCAGAGCCAGTGCTGGTGCCGTACTCGCATAGGTATTCATTGAGGGCCCTCTGCTGCGTGTACAGGCGCTGCAGCATAGCCAAGGTGGAGTTCCAGCGGGTGGGCATGTCACAGATGAGGCGGTGTACCGGCAGGTGAAACTCGCGCTGCACTTCGGCCAAACGTGCAGTGGCACTGTACGACCGCCTGAAGTGACTGCACACCCTTCTTGCCATCCTTAGCACATCCTGCATTCCCGGGTACGAGTTCAAAAACCGCTGTACCACGAGATTCAGGACATGCGCCAGGCATGGCACATGGGTTAACTTTCCCTGACGAAGGGCGGCCAGGAGGTTTGACCCATTATCAGTAACCACCATCCCTGGCTGCAGCTGGCGTGGTGTCAACCACCTCTGGGCCTGTGCCTGCAGAGCCCCAAGAATCTGAGGGGCAGTGTGCTGCCTGTCCCCTAGACACACAAGCTGCAGCACTGCGTGACACCTTTTGGCCTGAGACATAGAATAGCCCTTTGAACGTTTACGTGGTATCTCATCATATTCAAAGGACCATTCTGCAGAGGAGGGCATGGAGGAGGTAGAGGAGGAGGAGCAGGAGGGGGTAGAAGTGATCGATCTACCCGGATCAGCGACACCACCAGCTGTTTGCAGACGTGGGGGCAACACTGGCTGCAGCACCGAGCCCTGGCTACAATCCCTTCCACTGGCAAGCAGTGTCACCCAGTGAGCAGTGACAGAAATGTACCGTCCCTGCCCATGTTTGCTTGACCAAGTGTCAGCCGTCAAGTGTATCTTACGGCTGACTGACTTGGCCAGGGATGACACTACATTGCCTTCCACATGTTGGTATAGGGATGGCAGGGCCTTACGGGAAAAGTAATGCCGACTTGGCACCTGCCACTGTGGAACTGCACATTTTGCGAAGTCACGGAAGGGAGCAGACTCTACCAGGTTAAATGGTAATAGTTGCAGAGCCAGTAGTTTAGCCAAACTACTGTTTAGACGCTGGGCATGTGGGTGGCGGGGAGTATACATTTTTTTTCGTTCCAGCATGTGTGGAATCGAAATTTGGCGTCTAGATGATACAGCTGGTGGTGTGCTGGAGGTAGATGCGACACTGCCTGCTATATCATCATCCCTGCCAGTGGAGGCTGCCAACAGGTGACGAGTGACTATAGCAGGGCCAGGAACAGACTGATGTGCAGGTGGAGCAGGTGGAGCAGATGGAGCATGAGGAGGAGCGCGAGGAGAACTAGGAGGCCGACTGACCAATCTTTGGCCCTTTTGTGGGTTCTTTAAATGCTCCTGCCAACGGGCCGAGTGGTGGGTTGTCAAATGCCTGTTTAGGCAGCTTGTACCCAGGTGGTTGACATTTTTGCCACGTTTTATACCCTTCTTACAAATCTTGCAGATCGCAACTGTTTTATCTGCATGGGATGTCTCAAAAAAGGCCCAGCAAGATGAGGTGTGTATAGTGGCCCGGGAGACAACAGGTGCGGCCTTAGATGGAGTAGGCCGTCTGCTCTCCCCTCTTGCTTGCTCTGCCTCCTCCTCAACCTCAGACCCAACATCTGACTCCATCAAAGACTGAGCATCAGGCCTGGCCTGGGAGACAACAGGTGCGGCCTTAGATGGAGCGGGCCGTCTGCTCTCCCCTCTTGTTTGCTCTGCCTCCTCCTCAACCTCAGACCCAACATCTGATTCTATCAAAGACTGAGCATCAGGCCTGGCCTGGGAGACAACAGGTGCGGCCTTAGATGGAGCGGGCCATCTGCTCTCCCCTCTTGTTTGCTCTGCCTCCTCCTCAAACTCAGACCCAACATCAGACTCCATAAAGGACTGAGCATCAGGCTGGAGTAGATGGCCGACACTGTGGTCAAACAGCTCAGCTGACTCCTCTGCCATGTCTGAAATTGGGTCTAAGGGAGGACATGAGGTGGACATGGACTCATCTGTATTTGTTCTGACAACTGCAGAAGACTGACCACTTTTCTCTGCCTGGGTCACTGTAGTTGCAGATGATGCCGATGATGAGGGTTTGTTCATATAGTCCACCACCTCCTGTACATACTGTGGACGTATAGCTTGGCCACTGCCGGAGAACAATCCAAATGGTGGCCTGGCTGAGGACTGACCACCACGTCCACCCCTGCCTCTAGACACCCTAGAAGCTGTGCCCCTTTCCGCAGCAGGGCCACGTATGCCTTTTCTTGGTCTACCAGGCATATTTGTCACTGATGCGTTGGCAACTGTGTGCGGTGAAAAACGCACACTGCTATGCGACCCACAGTTGTCGCTGGATACAGCACAGCAGTTGCGGTTCACGCACAGTAGCAAAGCCTTTTGCACAGTGGACCTAACGCTTTGAACAACAGGCGTTAGGTTGTCACTGATGCGTTGGCAACTGTGTGCGGTGAAAAACGCACACTGCTATGCGACCCACAGTTGTCGCTGGATACAGCACAGCAGTTGCGTGTCACGCACAGTTGCAAAGGCTTTTGTACAGTGCACCTAACGCTTTGAACAACAGGCGTTAAGTTGTCACTGATGCGTTGGCAACTGTGTGCGGTGAAAAACGCACACTGCTATGCGACCCACAGTTGTCGCTGGATACAGCACAGCAGTTGCGGTTCACGCACAGTAGCAAAGCCTTTTGCACAGTGGACCTAACGCTTTGAACAACAGGCGTTAGGTTGTCACTGATGCGTTGGCAACTGTGTGCGGTGAAAAACGCACACTGCTATGCGACCCACAGTTGTCGCTGGATACAGCACAGCAGTTGCGTGTCACGCACAGTTGCAAAGGCTTTTGTACAGTGCACCTAACGCTTTGAACAACAGGCGTTAAGTTGTCACTGATGCGTTGGCAACTGTGTGCGGTGAAAAACGCACACTGCTATGCGACCCACAGTTGTCGCTGGATACAGCACAGCAGTTGCGGTTCACGCACAGTAGCAAAGCCTTTTGCACAGTGGACCTAACGCTTTGAACAACAGGCGTTAGGTTGTCACTGATGCGTTGGCAACTGTGTGCGGTGAAAAACGCACACTGCTATGCGACCCACAGTTGTCGCTGGATACAGCACAGCAGTTCCGTGTCACGCACAGTTGCAAAGGCTTTTGTACAGTGCACCTAACGCTTTGAACAACAGGCGTTAAGTTGTCACTGTATTTTGCTGCCTAGCAAGCACGTATACCTGCTGTGATACAGCAGCACTGTGCCACGTGCTCACTAAACAGAACCCTCACACTTTCCCTACAGAAACTAAATTTTCAAATCTAACTAATGTAGTACAAAGTTCCCTAACTACACTAGATATCCCTTTCCACTAAATAGAAAGCTCCATACAGCAGAAGACTGACACTGTCCCTTAAGTTTTTTTTTTTTTTTTTTTTTTTTTTTTTTTAACTCTAAGAACCAGCACAATCGCTGTATCTAACTACACTGGCTGTAAGCTAAATACAATTCTGCTATATGGAGCTTTAGAACCACTCGATATGTAGGAAATGTAGTGTAGCAAGCAGGAGTCAGACAGAACTGCTTCAACTCTCTTCAACAGGCTCTGGATAACTGTGCTAGGGGTTAGGCGGGGCCATCTTATATAGTGTGGGGCGTATTCACTCCTGATTGGCCTCTGGTCCCCGTAGTCACTCCAATCACGTTCCTAGGAGACTCCTGCCCCCTCATTGGCTTTTGCAGACGTTTCTGGGCCAATCACGGGCTTTTAAAGCCCAGTTCCTGTCCCAGTGCATTTTGGGCGGTTCTGGTGGCCGAATACCGAACTTTTGCCGCAAAAAGTTCGGTATTCGGCCGAATATCGAACATCCAATGTTCGGGTCGAACCGATGGTCGACCCGAACCGTTCGATCATCCCTACTAATCAGCAGCCAGCACGTATGATGTGTGCTCTGTCCCTGAACTAACACAGCAGAATGACACAGCGGCGCTCCGTCTTGGACTTATAAAGACTTGGTCACATGCTTCAGATGGCCAATCACAGCTACTAATACATTTGTAGGCATGGCTGGGATGGCTTAAGGCACACCAGTTAAACGCTTGTTGATTGGCTGTTGAAAGCCTGCCATGAAAAGAGCGCCAATGCATACAAAACCCGGAAATAAAATGACCGAACACGGATTTTTACCCGAACATACAGTAAAGTTTTCGGGTCCGTGTTCGGGTAACAAAAATCCAATTATTCGGTACCAACACGAATAATACAGTTCGTGTTCGCTCAACCCTACTAAAGACAGGTTCCCTCCTTGGGACCTGAACAGGGTTCTAGAGGCGTTATCTAAGGACCCTTTTTGAACCTTTTAAAGGAAATCTCATTAAAATTTCTTTCTCTAAAAGTAGCCATCACTACAGCAAGAAGAATTGGTGATCTACAGGCTCTTTCCATTAAAGAGCCCTTTATGGACCTCAAATCACTGAACCGCTTTGTGCGGGTGTAGAACTTTCAATTTGTGGCTATCCAGACTGTCAGGCAGTGAACTTTCTAGCAGATCCTGTTGCCGTGGGGAGGTTAATCTCTTTCCTGTACCCCTCACACTCAGTCACAGATAATGCCCAAAAGGAGAATAAAACAGGCAATAGTGCATTGCCTCTTATAAGACTTTATTAGTAAAGGTAGAACACTTACATTTAAAGTTGGATAAATAGTGTCGTGGAAAATAAATAGGCTTGTACTGAAAAGTACAAATGGCCCGCTCTTTTGCATAACGATTTACCAAGCTCTCGGCGATAAAGAAAAGAACAAACGTGCTGGGTCATTTCGATGCCATCTGCCAGGTCTCTCTCCATTGGATATATATGTGTGTGCATGTGTATAAGAGCTAGTGTTTGTGTGTGAGAGTTTATGTGTCTCTTAGCTGCTGTGTGAGCTTGTGAGTGTGTGTATATATGTCTGTGTGTGAGTGTGTGTGTGTGTGTGTGTGTGTGTGTGTGTGTGTCTCCTTCTGTGTTCTGAAGTGTTCTGTTGTGTTCTGAGCAGGGCTTGTTTATTTACATCAAGTGGACAAAAGGAAGTTACAGGGAGTGGCTTCACAACCACCAATCACAGAAAATACAATGGGCAGGGCTTATGTACAAACACAGCCATGTGCAGAGATGGCAGAAATGGCTGCCATCTTATCACTAACAAGTCTTTCAATGACTGTTAAAGCAATAATCACTGTAAATATTGATTATCAGTAAAACTTGACACTGGGAGACATTATGACTATTTAAACTAAAGAAAATGTCCACAATCAAAATTTCCACAACAGTCCCTCCTCTTTGTCATATGCTCCCATGTGTCCCTTGATGAATCTTCTTCTTCTTCCAAATAAACAGAACAGTTCTTCTCACGATAAAAACAATCCATTTCAAAAAGTTTATAAAAAGAAAAAGATAACGGGTAAAAACAATCCATCGAAAGGAAACGACACTTGGGTTCCGTTCTTCGGGAGATGACTTCAGAGGGAGGGCATGAGATGAGTGGATGCGTTGACCAGCAGTCGGGCTGGAGTCCTTGGCGTCGGATGCAGGGGCGGAATCTTGGGGGCGTCTCGTCTCAGCAATCAGGACGAGGTCATCTGCTCGGGCTTTGGTGACTCGGTCGACCAGACAACAGGATCATATAGGAGGAATAGAAACAAGAACAACATAAGTATATATACTTCTATTTCCTTCAACCAAGATCCAATGGAGAACAAAAAAATCCCCAGAACCTCCCAAAGCATTAAAAGGATTCCAACCCTCATTAGCTATAGCTCTGGTTCTGCCTTGCAATGAAGTTACCTTATCCATATGGGCTTGGACCTTATCACTGGTGTTTGCTATCCCGGAACAGCAGTCTTCCCCTACAGAAACCCCCCTTGGAAGCTAACAGAAAATCTAGTACCATTTTCTCCTACAGTAAAAACACCCGGAGTTTCATTGGTGAGATGACTGCTATACCTGTCCTACAGGTTGTAGATCCTACAAATCTAGTTCCGGTGCCAAAACTAAAATTAAAGCCCAGCCGTGGACTACCTGATTGTCCCGATACCCAAATTGTATTGACCAGAAAAGAACAGGAGCCAGAGCTAACATTAAAACTGAAACTGATGTTACCCTCCAGGAATGTGTCATTAAATTCTGTGCACAAGTGTCTCTCGGTTGTCTTCATGATGATACGAATGTCTGCCATTGCTTGGGGTGTAATAGCTAGGTGGGGGTTTGGAGCACACCCAGCCATTAGACCTGTTTGCCATCTTGGCCAGCTGAAAATTCATTACCCTTGCTAAAACACACTTGCTAAATATGTAAATAAAAATGATACTCCTCATTATCATTCTTGGATGGAGTTGAGCAGCTTTTTGCAGTGGTTGGCATGGATCCAGAACCTCAAGGAAGTCGGTGTTGTCAGCTGAACCTGGTAATTCCTCCGCTCCAATCCCGTCCCTTGACGTTTACTCAGTCACCTGCTTGGACAGAATGTACACCGGTTATCGTGTCAGGGTCCGGGAGAGACTCCCGAACCCTATGATGGACCTTTTGGAGCTCCCTTTGCCAGGACTGAACCCACCCCGTCAGCTGAGAATGTAAAAATGACAGCTGCTGAGGAAAGCACAATCCAGGCTCTGGTTGACTCCCAAACAAAACTTTGTAGGGTGATAACTCATGGGACATTCCTGTTGGGGTAAAGAGCAATGAGAAAACATTCGAGCCGTGGCTCTTTCTATTCAGCCGTTCAACCTTACCGCTAATCCCTGAAGCGCCGTACATACCTCTAAAAAGATCTGACCAGTGAAGTGTGATCCGCGATCTGACTCGATCGTTCCAGGCAGCCCCCTTGCGACAAACTATCTCAGACAGGATCTTTTTCGTGGTGGCAGTGGCAATGGCATTGTGCACAGACCAAGCCTCTGGACACCCAGAAAACCTATCCGGACAGACCAAGACATGCTCGTTAACCGGCAAAGTGATATAGTCTATCTGAATGCGCTAAAAGGGATATTCCGGTTTGGGTGGGTGCCTTCTCGGCTGCGGTCCAGGGCCAATCCAATGCTCCTCCACCTATGCACACATAACCATCTTTGACTGGTGCCCAAGGTAATGAGTCGAGTGGGCCATCATTGGAAAAAGGGATCTGGGTAAACACCATTTACCATCAAGACCCCAGATGTCATCTGGACCCTGTGTAGTCCCCAAAACCATCCATCTCCTCTTCTCCTGCACTTCCGCTTGGGACTGCAGCTTCTTCAGAGGGGATGGCTAGCATCAGGGTCTCTGTCACAGAGCTCAGAGCACCTTCCTTAGCAGCTCTATCTGCCAAGGCATTTCCATTGGCTTCCATAGTCGTCTCAGTAGTATGAGCCTTTCCCTTCAGAATGGTTATCACGTGTGGCAAGCAAAAGGCAATGAACAGCTCTATTAACCCCGCACGTTTCACCGACCTCCCCAAACTAGTCAAGAACCCTCTTGCCTTCCAGACAGGACCACAATCATGTGCCAGTCCAAAAAGCGTATCTCAAATCTGTATAGAAATTGATCCCCTGATCTCTATGTCTTGCCATCTGGGGTGTAGTACCTGGAACCATCGACAAAAAGGTTAGCAACTGGAATGGGGGTCTCATTCACTGGACTGACAGCCGCTGATTGCCACTCCATCAAAGAAAGACAATCATGTTGTCCCTACTAAAGTTGGAAATTGATGAGAGAGAGAAGAGAGAGAGAGAGAGAGAGAGAGAGAGAGAGAGAGAGAGAGAGAGAAAAAAAAGAGAGAGAGAGAGAAAAAGAAAGAGAGCGAGATAAAGTTTTGAAAATTACCATTTTTCTGCACGGCCTTCTCCCCCCTTCTCTTCATCCTTAACAGGAAGAAGAGACGCAGGGTTCCAAAATAGTGCATCGTTTAAGGTTACGAGGACTTTGGGGGTCCTTCAATGTCTGTATTCTCTGAGTGGTTAGATGTTGGGTACCTAGAGAAATGCAATGACCTAAAAAAAAAACACGCTTCTCCTTGCAAAGCTGGCCTAGCCTGCAATAGAGAGGTTCAGTCACTGACACTGTCTGGCCCGAGAGACCTACAGTGGGAGTTGTCTTCCCTGGAAGGGGAACCTTGCCTCTAGGTTTTTGAGATCTTAAAACCGTGTTGGCTGCATCGGTGTCAGCGAGGCAAGGGAGGGGATATTTTAATTCCTCTAGGATGTGAGCTGACACCGGTTTATCAATGCCCTATGATAAGTCATAGTCGTTTCTGACCATACCTACCTTGAATTTTCCGGATCCTCCGGAATAAATTGCCACTTACCCCACGGACCAGCCGGGTTGGTAGGGCAATTATGCCTGATGTACCCTGACTTTCCACATCCATAGCAGACCTGTTAAAAGAACTTCTAGTTTGCCACAGTGTTAGAAGGAGAGGGTTCAGCTGTTATGACAGGCTGTTGAGAGATAAGAGACACTGTGAGGTGGGAGGGCGGTACCAGTACCAAAATCTGCACCGTGAACTGAAGAAAACGGAGATTAAAGTGCAGAGACAGTGACAGGTTCAGTGTCAGCGGATCTGGCTCGTCTCTGTAAAGTTAGCCCAGGAAGAGCTTCCTCCACTTCTCTCACCAGATCGCTGGACTCGGCTATCTCATCAGCCCAAGTGTACATAATGCGGTTCTTCCGGACTGAACCCGCCTCATGCACGCCTTGCTGATTGACCATAATAGATCTCTGAAGCCACAATTGCGCTACACTTAGCATCTCTGTTGCCTGGAGCCTAGTTCTGAATTCAAAAACGAACTCCTCCCATCTCCAGACATCAAAAACACCTTCCAAAAAGGGATGTACCAACTGTTTCCCTTGGTTATTCCCCTTCCTGAGGGGTCTCATGGCCCGAGCCCCAAACTCAGACTTCATGTACCGCGAAACTGTTTGGCTAGCCTGGGGGACCTGTGTTACCCCCCTTTGCATGGATAAACCATTAACCATGATGATTCGAATCGCTTTCTTTGCACCTGGTTTAGGAGCAACACTGTTAGGTGCCAACTTTGACAGTGTTGGCCTGCTTCCGGACTCCCGCGCCGGTCAGCTAGAAGACTTCAACCCAGTGGCTTCGTACGGCTATACAGCTCATCAACCCCCACACATACCCCAACTTCCGGTTATCTTACACGGCCTAATGTGGGGCGGGTTTCGGTATCTACTCCTCACACGTTGAAGGCTGAAACAAGCGTGTCGCAATCACCCGTTTCCCGTAGACGGCTCAAAGTACACACGTTCGTTTCGACCTAACCCGTGCAGCCAAACAACCCCCGAAAGTACAATGAAAGTCCTCCCTATACAAACCTTGGCTTCAGTCTATTCCTTGATGTTGCATTAAAAATTTAAATTAAGATGCCGGTAACTGATTGCACACTGGAAGATATAACCTCTCTACCTAAAATCCAACCTGCAGTACCGAAAACTACCTCTGTGAGAAACAACCAGTACTCAGCACAAAACAACCCTGAAAACTGAATCCAATATCAGTCACTCCACAATGTACTCTTATCATTGGAAAAAACTTAGTTACAACAAAAATGAGACAAAATACACCACAAAAACAGCTTAACCAAAAACTTACAAAACAAAAAAATAAATAGTTACCCCTGAAAAACAGACAAAAACACAAAAAACAAAAACTGATGGGTTGGATATGTATATATCTGTGCTAAATATGAACAAAAAGATGAACAAAGCTAGCTAGAAAAACAACTGCCTAGATGCCAGATTTCAATCAAAATGAAAAAAACATTACTTTTAAACTGAAATACAGTGCAAAAATAACATCACAAAGTTGCCCTTTAAAACTACCAAAAAAGAGAAAAATGTTTTAAAGCTCAAAATAGCACACATGAGTCTCAACTCCATTTAACAAAATAGCTGCCAAGCACATGGTCCACACAAAGGAAATGACATCACAAAATGGCTGCCATCCGAGCACATGGCCCACACAAAGGAAATGACATCACAAAATGGCTGCCATCCGAGCACATGGTCCACACAAAGGAAATTACATCACAAAATGGCTGCCATCCGAGCACATGGCCCACACAAAGGAAATTACATCACAGAATGGCTGCCATCCGAGCACATGGTCCACACAAAAGAGTTGCACAAAACAAAGAGTTTAAGCAACCATGTGCTTCTTTGTACACAACAACAAAAGACAGGAAAAACAGTTTTTTACAGGATCAGCTGTATTTCAGAGACAATAGCTATCCTGGTGGAAATGCTGGTTTTGGGGCTGCACAATACAATCTGCTACTTAAAAACAGAAACTCAGTCCAAAACCGTCTGCTCTATGCTCAATTCAAACATCAGAGTCCAAAGCAAAAACCAGTTTCACTAATAAACGAGTTCCCGCCAAAAACCAATCCAGCACACACACCAACCAATCTGCGGAATATATTGTTATCTCATCGAACAAAGCTGATATTACAACAGATGTTACAAGGCAATATTTAACACATATATCACAACCCCAGGATGTATTAACTGAGAACGTAACAGACCTGATCCCTAGCCACAAATATTAATAGAAATAACCCCATCGTTATATAAAAGAGCGAACGCTGCAAATGAAAAGGTTCTTTTGCTAAGCTTTTGTTTCTAACTTCCACAGCGGACAAAGAAAGTAAGCCCTGGTTTAGAACAACAACAAATTTTCAAAAACTGAAATGAAATGTCTTACCACACGGCGCCTTTGTTGTAACAAAACTGGACTCACTTCCCTCCTGTTTGTCCGCTGAGAAGCTAGGAACGATGTGTTAGGGCTACCAAGCTCGCCATTAATGTCGTGGAAAATAAATAGGCTTGTACTGAAAAGTACAAATGGCCCGCTCTTTTGCATAACGATTTACCAAGCTCTCGGCGATAAAGAAAAGAACAAACGCGCTGGGTCATTTCGATGCCATCTGCCAGGTCTCTCTCCATTGGATATATATGTGTGTGCATGTGTATAAGAGCTAGTGTTTGTGTGTGAGAGTTTATGTGTCTCTTAGCTGCTGTGTGAGCTTGTGAGTGTGTGTATGTATGTCTGTGTGTGAGTGTGTGTGTGTGTGTGTGTGTGTGAGTGTGTCTCCTTCTGTGTTCTGAAGTGTTCTGTTGTGTTCTGAGCAGGGCTTGTTTATTTACATCAAGTGGACAAAAGGAAGTTACAGGGAGTGGCTTCACAACCACCAATCACAGAAAGTACAATGGGCAGGGCTTATGTACAAACACAGCCATGTGCAGAGATGGCAGAAATGGCTGCCATCTTATCACTAACAAGTCTTTCAATGACTGTTAAAGCAATAATCACTGTAAATATCGATTATCAGTAAAACTTGACACTGGGAGACATTATGACTATTTAAACTAAAGAAAATGTCCACAATCAAAATTTCCACAACAATAGGCAAATGTTATTTCAATCGTGGCCGCTCTGCAGCGCGGACCACAGGTGGTGACAGCACAGGCTTCTCCCCCTGACACGTTTTCCCTCATGAGGCATCGACTGGGAATGGAGATAGGGGCCGCGCCGTCACATTGCACAAATTATTTTTTATAATTGCAGTTGCCTGGCCTGCCAGTGAATGTCCGGTCCACAGAGTGTACTGTGCCCACTGCAGTGCCCACCACTCATATATATACAGTGGCACAGCACCTTGCAAATTAAAAACAAAATTATTTTTTATAATTGCAGTTGCCTGGCCTGCCAGTGAGTGTCAGGTCCACAGAGTGTACTGTACCCACTGCAGTGCCCACCACTCATATATATACGGTGGCACAGCACCTTGCAAATTAAAAATATATATATTTTTTATAATTGCAGTTGCCTGGCCTGCCAGTGAGTGTCAGGTCCACAGAGTGTACTGTGCCCACTGCAGTGCCCACCACTCATATATATACGGTGGCACAGCACCTTGCAAATTAAAAAATATATATTTTTTATAATTGCACTTGCGTGGCCTGCCAATGAGTGTCAGGTCCACAGAGTGCACTGTGCCCACTGCAGTGCCCACCACTCATATATACGGTGGCACAGCACCTTGCAAATTAAAAAAATATATATATTTCCTATAATTGCAGTTGCCTGGCCTGCCAGTGAGTGTCGGGTCCACAGAGTGTACTGTGCCCACTGCAATGCCCACCACTCATACGGTGGCACAGCACCTTGCACGCTGTAACGCTTCTGCGTTTCTTATATGGTGTGGATTTTCAGCTGCAGAAATAGTTCCACGTCAGTAGTCATGTAAGAGATATGCTGAGATACCATTCCCAACCTCAATGACTCATCATGTGTGGAAGGTCTTATTTCAGCCAGTAAATACACACAATTAGCAAGCTGGTTCCTAGTGTGACTTTATGTATGTGGTAACACAATGATGAGGGTTTGAGGGATAGGTTGAGTGAAGGTGGTAGGTGATAGACACTTGAAGGTGAGACAGTAGCAGATGGATGCAGGAAGGTTTAGCAGTCATGTATGGTAGCAGATGACAGAGTAGCAGGTGGACATACAAGAGTGATCAACCCAGTGCAGGAAAGTAGCAGTAGCCTCAAGAGCTAGCAATCTAGTTATGCAGATGTGATAAACAGTCTTTACTATGCAGAGCTAGATAGTGTAAGCTTAGTATAAGTTTATAGAGAATTCCCCTGCGGGGTACTTAGCACTATTAGCGATACAGCCGAAGGGTGGTTCAGGAGAGGCGGATGATCCAGTAGCGGGATACAGGGATCAGCGCAGCGAGGTTCTGTCAGCGAGGTGAGCTTGCAAGCATGGAAGCTTCAAGCAAGGTTAGCATCCAGGTAAGGGTGTTTGAACGAACACATGTTCGCACCTTTCCAAAAGTAAATGGTGGGGCGCATACACTTGTGGAAAGTGTAATTTAGGGTACCAAAGGTACCGGAACATTACAATACCCCCCCTTAAGGCCTGCTCCTGAAGGCCTCTGGAGCTGGTTTGTCTGGGTATCTCGCATGAAAATTGCGGATTAATCTAGGGGCATGTATGTCAGAGGTGTTTAGCCAGGTGTCGTCTTGGGGCCCATAGTTCTTCCATCTAACCAAGTACTGAAGTCTTCTTCTGTAGATACGAGAATCCAGAATCTCTTTTATCTCGTATTCTTCTCCACCTTCAACTTGTACAGGACGGGGAGGTGGAATATTAGGCCTTATTCCTTGGTCCGGAACATGGGGTTTTAGTAGCGACACATGGAAAATGGGATGGATTTTTAGGTCCATTGGCAATGTAAGCTGCACTGCAGCTTTTCCAATAAGTTTCTTGATTGGGAAAGGTCCCAAGAACAGAGGTCCAAGCTTTTTGCTAGGGATCTTCAGTCTCAAGTTTTTTGTTGAGAGCCAAACGAGGTCCCCGATAGTATACTGTGGAGAAGGTCTTCTACGAAGATCATAGTACTTCTTTTGTTGACTGTGAGCGTGTGCAATGGTAGTATTTAGTAAACCCAGAGAATCCTTTATTTGGGTAAGATAGTCTGAGGCTACTGGGTTATTTGAAGGAAGGATGCGTGGAGGGAGAATAGAGGGATGGAACCCATAGTTCAAGTAGAACGGACTCTGCTTGGTTGTACTGTGAGTTGCGTTGTTGTAGGCAAATTCTGCCAGGGGGAGAAGATCCAACCAATCATCCTGTTGGTAAGAAGTGTAACAACGTAAATACTGCTCGATACATTGGTTGACTCTTTCAGTCTGTCCGTTGGTCTGCGGATGGTAAGGAGAAGTGAGCTTCCGCTCAATCCGTAGTATGTGACATAGTTCTTGCCAGAATTTAGAAATAAATTGGGATCCACGGTCAGACAGAAGAGTTTTTGGGATACCATGTAATCTGAAGACATGTTTCATCAGGAGTTCTGCCGTTTGTTTGGACGAAGGTAGTCTGCGAATAGCAATGAAATGTGCCATCTTTGTCAGATGGTCCACTGACACCAAGATGGTATTAAATCCTTTGGAAGGAGGCAATTCTACGATGAAGTCCAATGACAAAACCTCCCATGGAGTTTGGGGTATTGGTAGACTGCATAGTAGACCGGATGGTCTCGTAGTGTCAATTTTGGACCTGGCACAGACATTGCATGAAGAGACGAATTTTTGTATAGATGTTTTCATGTCAGGCCACCAGAATTGTCGAGAAATCAAATTGAAAGTCTTTGTCATACCCATATGTCCTGCCATAGGCACATCATGCGATAATTCCAAGATCTTGGTGCGTAGGGTAGGTGGTATGTAAAGTTTGTCGTTGTAGTAGAGGAAGCCTTCTGCATCAGTATTTAGTTGTGGTGGGGGTGAATCCAAACTTATACCATGCAGAACCTCTTCCTTTAAGGAACGGACAACTCCAATAATGCGTTTGTGAGGTATTATAGGAACGGAAGGGATTTCAAAGTAGTTTTCTTCAGTTAGTCGTGATAGTGCATCCGCCTTTTTGTTCTTATCTGCAGGTGTGTAGGTCACTAGGAAGTTAAACCTTAGAAAGAATAGTGACCATCGTACCTGTCGATGCGAGAGAGTTTTGCTAGTCTGAAGATATTGGAGGTTTTTATGGTCCGTGTATATAATTATTGGTAATTGGGTGCCTTCAAATAAATGTCGCCAATTCTCCAGAGCCAATTTTATAGCAAGCAGTTCCTTTTCACCCACGGGGTAATTTATCTCGGGACTGCTCAGGGATTTAGAAAAAAAAGCGACTGGATGAAGTGGTGAAGTGTGGGTAGGTCGTTGGGAGAGTATTGCTCCTACTGCCATGTTTGACGCATCTACCTCCAGAATGTATTGGAGGGATGGGTCTGGATGGCGTAATATGGGAGCGGAAGTAAACCTTGTCTTTAACAAGTGGAAAGCCTTATTTGCTTCTTCTGACCATTTAAATGGTATTTTTATGCTAGTGAGCTGTGTGAGGGGTCTCACAATAGCAGAAAAGTTTTTTATGAACTTCCTGTAGAAATTTGAAAATCCCAGGAAACGCTGTAGCGCCTTGCGTGTAGTTGGTGTAGGCCAATCCTGAATGCAGGATATTTTACTCATGTCCATCTCGATTCCTGTTTTGGATATGATGTAGCCTAGAAAGAGTACCTCATCTTTATGGAACAAGCATTTCTTCAGCTTCAAATAAAGATTATGTGCAAGCAATCTCGATAATACAAGTCTTACATGTCTTATGTGTTCAGACAGGGTCCGTGAATATATAAGTATATCGTCCAGATATACCACAACACAGACATCTAGTAAGTCTTTAAAAATATCGTTTATAAATCGTTGGAAAACTGCAGGGGCATTGCATAGGCCGAATGGCATCACAAGATATTCGAACAATCCGTATCTAGTTCTGAATGCAGTCTTCCACTCGTGTCCATCACGGATTCGAATGAGATTGTATGCTCCTTTCAGGTCTAATTTTGAAAAATAGGTAGCTCCACGCACCTGCTCAATGAGCTCAGGGATAAGCGGTAGAGGATAGCGATCTTTTATTGTGATGGCATTCAATTTCCTGTAGTCGATGATAGGTCTGAGACTTGAATCTTTATTGCGAACAAAAAAGAGTCCTGCTGCTGTAGAAGAAGTGGAAGGTCTAATAAAACCTTTTTACAAGTTCTCATCCAAATAGGTTTTGAGATGGGCAAGTTCATCCTGTGAAAGAGGATAAACATGACCGAACGGCAATTTGCTATTTGGGAGTAGATCAATGCTACAATCATAGTCTCGATGAGGAGGTAATGTTTGAGCATTTTTCTCAAGAAAAACCTCAGAAAGATCCTGATAACATAGTGGTGCAATCTCATCTGTCACCACAGACAGAATCTTCCCGGAAAACGGGAGGTTACACATATCCTCGCAATAACAAGAAGGGAAGGTCAAGGACCGTTTCTTCCAATCTATGGTTGGTTGGTGTGTGTGTAACCAGGGAAGTCCCAACACAATGGGAAAGTGGGGTGAAGGTATTAAATCGAAGGTAGAAGTCTCCCTATGAGACTCGTTAATAGTGACTAGAAGTGCTTGTGTCTGATCGGTGATCGGACAAGAGGATAACGGAACACCGGTAATAAGACTTACTGAGACAGGTTTGAGTTTAGAAATAATAGGAATTTTATTTAAAGCAGCAAAACATATATCCATATAATTTCCACAAGATCCTGTGTCAATCATGGCCTTAGTAGTAATCCTGTTCTGGTCCCACTGTAATGTCAAAAAAACAGAAATGTAGGGGTTAGTGAATGAAGTTGTCAATCCTCCTAGGGAGACATGTGAACACTCACCCTTCTTTTTGTTGACTAGGGGACAGACGCTTATCTTGTGATCCGGGGATGCACAGTACAAGCAGAGATTTTCATTTCGTCTTTTGGCTTTTTCCATAGTTGATAGCGGTGGGCGTATGGTTCCTATCTCCATAGGAACGGGGTCAACGGCCAGACTCCGAGAGGAAACGGATAATGGCATTCCCATCTTTTCAGCCTTTCTTTCTCGTAGTCTTCTATCTATGGTAATACTGAGTTGTATTAGTGCATCCAGGGTTTTTGGCAGATCCGCTCGGGCGAGCTCGTCCTTAACGGCTTCTGATAGGCCAAGCCTAAATTGGGTTTTCAGAGATGCATCATTCCATTCTGAATCAAGGGTCCATCTCTTGAACTCTGCGACAAAGTCTTCTACAGGCCTCCTTCCTTGTTTCAAGGATCTAAACTGAAGATCAGCTGTACTCTGCCTATTGGGGTCATCATATAGGCTAGTGAGCTCTGCCAGGAACAAGGCATAGGAGTTGAGAAGCTGGTCGTTTTTCTCAAAAAGAGAATCTGCCCAGGCTCGAGGATCGTTTGATAGGTAAGAAATAATAGTACAAACCTTAATGTGATCAGTAAGGTAGGTACGAGGTTTTAGCAAAAAAAGTAACTCACATGCGTTTTTAAATTCGCGAAATTTTTTGCGATCGCCTGTAAATACCAAAGGGGGATTTATCTTGGGTTCAGGGGACTGAGCAGAGGTAAGTTGTGTCAGTCTAATTACCTGCTGCGACAGAGCCTGATTGTCTTCTTTTAATTCAGCAAGTGCGTGTATTAACGCAGATACTTGCTGTTTTAATTGTGTCACCTGAGTGGTTATTTCTGCTGAATCCATTTTTTGGTTCGTTCAATCTGTAACGCTTCTGCGTTTCTTATATGGTGTGGATTTTCAGCTGCAGAAATAGTTCCACGTCAGTAGTCATGTAAGAGATATGCTGAGATACCATTCCCAATCTCAATGACTCATCATGTGTGGAAGGTCTTATTTCAGCCAGTAAATACACACAATTAGCAAGCTGGTTCCTAGTGTGACTTTATGTATGTGGTAACACAATGATGAGGGTTTGAGGGATAGGTTGAGTGAAGGTGGTAGGTGATAGACACTTGAAGGTGAGACAGTAGCAGATGGATGCAGGAAGGTTTAGCAGTCATGTATGGTAGCAGATGACAGAGTAGCAGGTGGACATACAAGAGTGATCAACCCAGTGCAGGAAAGTAGCAGTAGCCTCAAGAGCTAGCAATCTAGTTATGCAGATGTGATAAACAGTCTTTACTATGCAGAGCTAGATAGTGTAAGCTTAGTATAAGTTTATAGAGAATTCCCCTGCGGGGTACTTAGCACTATTAGCGATACAGCCGAAGGGTGGTTCAGGAGAGGCGGATGATCCAGTAGCGGGATACAGGGATCAGCGCAGCGAGGTTCCGTCAGCGAGGTGAGCTTGCAAGCATGGAAGCTTCAAGCAAGGTTAGCATCCAGGTAAGGGTGTTTGAACGAACACATGTGAGTGAGAACCGGCGCTTTAAATAGCCATCTAGTCCGGCGCTGGGTGATGACAGCTCCAGTCTTAAAGGTGTATGCGCACCTTTCCAAAAGTAAATGGTGGGGCGCATACACTTGTGGAAAGTGTAATTTAGGGTACCAAAGGTACCGGAACATTACACACGCATAGTACCACAAATCTAAAAAAAATCACAGGCAGAGGCAGGCCACCCCTCAGGGGCCGTCGTGGTCATGGTGCTGTGATAATGCCCATAATTGGCCCTAGAATAATGCCCAGTGTTCAGAAGCCACGTACCCTGAACTCAAAAAATTCTGAGGACATAGTTGACTGGCTTACACAGGACACCCAATCTTCTACAGCTTCCGCTCAGAACCTTAAAGCACCATCCTCCTCCAGCTCAGCTTCGGGCACCTCTCAATTTACCACTCGCCCACCCACCGGCACCACCACCAACACTAGCACCACAGCCTCTTCACTTGATCTGTCAGAGGAGTTATTTACACATCAGTTGGAAGAAATAAGTGATGCGCAACCATTAGTGCCAGAGGATGTAGATAACGGGGATATGTCTCAGTCAGGCAGCATTATAAACATGGACGTACATTGTGATGATGATGATGATGATGTTGTACCTGCTGCTGCTGCCTTTGCTGAGTTGTCAAGTGAAGCGGCTGATGATGACGATGTGTCTGTGGATGTCACCTGGGTGCCTGCTCGAAGAGAAGAAGAAGAGGGGGAAAATTCAGATGGGGAGACGGAGAGGAGGAGGAGACGAGTTGGAAGCAGGGGGAGGTCATCGCAAGGAGCGAGTGGCACAGTCAGACTGCATGTATCGGCACCCGGGGTCAGCCAGACAGCACGCCAATCAACGCAAGCTGTTGCCACCACCAGAATGCCGTCATTGCAAAGCTCAGCAGTGTGGCATTTTTTTTTGTGTGTCTGCCTCTGATAACAGCGATGCCATTTGCAACCTGTGCCAAAAGAAACGTCGTGGGAAGTCCAACACCCACCTAGGTACAACTGCTTTGCGAAGGCACATGATCTCACATCACAAACGCCTATGGGATCAACACATGAGTACAAGCAGCACACAAACTTAAAGCCACCATCCTCCTCCTGGTCCAGCATCTTCAGCCACGTCAACCACTGCTGTCCTCCTTGCCCCCTATCAACAACCCGCCACTCCGCCTCTCACCTTCAGCAGTTCCTGCTCACCTGCCCACAGTCAGGTGTCTGTCAAGGAAATGTTTGAGCGTAAGAAGCCAATGTCACAGAGTCACCCCCTTGCCCGGCGTCTGACAGCTGGCTTGTCGGAACTCTTAGCCCGCCAGCTTTTACCATACAAGCTGGTGGAGTCTGAGGCCTTCAAAAAATTTGTCGCTATTGGGACACCGCAGTGGAAGGTACCCGGCCGAAATTTTTTTTCACAAAAGGCAATCCCCAACCTGTACTCTATTGTGGAAAAGGAAGTCATGTCATGTCTGGCACACAGTGTTGGGGCAAGGGTCCATCTAACCACTGATACCTGGTCTGCAAAGCACGGTCAGGGCAGGTATATCACTTACACTGCGCATTGGGTAAACCTGCTGGCGGCTGCCAAGCATGGAATGCGTGGCTCTGCAGAGGAGTTGGTGACACCGCCACGACTTGCAGGCAGGCCTGCTGCCACCTCCTCTACTCCTCCTACTCCATCCTCTTTGCTAACCTCCTCGGCTGAGTCCTCTTCTGCTGTTGCGTCTTGCTCCACACCAACTGCACCCCCCCAGCTCCCCAGGGGCTATTCCACATGCCGGATATGACAGTGTCACGCCGTCTTGGGGTTGGTTTGCCTGAAAGCAGAGAGTCACACCGGACCAGCACTACTGTCCGACCTGAACGCACAGGTGGATCAGTGGCTGACCCCGCACCAACTGGAGATCGGCAAAGTGGTGTGTGACAACGTAAGCAATTTGTTGGCGGCATTGAATTTGGGCAAGTTGACACATGTACCGTGCATGGCACATGTGTTGAATCTGATTGTACAACGCTTTGTGCATAAGTACCCAGGCTTACAGGACGTCCTCAAGCAGGCCAGGAAGGTGTGTGGCCATTTCAGGCGTTCCTACACGGCCATGGCGCACTTTTCAGATATTCAGATGTTCGACTGCCTGCTCCAACAAGAAAAAGCCGTCAACGAATATTTGTATGACCGGGGTGCAGACTTGTATAAAGTACTCGAAATTTCTACTTGAGTAAAAGTACAAGTGCTCGATCAAAAAGTGACTTGAGTAGAAGTGGAAGTGCTCGCAGAAAAAGTTACTTAAGTAGAAGTACTAAAGTATTCAACATTTTTTTAATTAAGTATTGCAAGTAGTTTTTTCAAAAAAATTGCTACTTAAGTACTAAAAGTAAAAAGTACCAGTAGTTTTGAAAAATAAATTCTACTCAAGTACTGAAAGTAGAAGTACAAGTACTGTGTTATGTAGTTATTAAAGAAAGAAGTCAAAAGTTTGAACATCATATTGTTTTTTATTATTTAAAATGATTTATTCAAATGATTAACCTAAAGGACAATCACAATTCCTTAGGCTGTAACTTTTTGTAAACAAAAAACAGATAAAGTATGTCCCTCCCTTCCCCTTTTAAAGCATCCACCTTTTAAAGCCAGGGGTGGTCTCCTTCCTGAGCTTCCTCACTCTCACAGCCAGGCAGATCACTTGAAGTTGAAGGGCCAGGGGTGGAAGGTAGTGTTTTTGGTTCGTCCATCTTTTCAGCTGATCAAAAGGCAGAACAGGAGCATGCGCAGTCTTCTTAATCGCGGTTTGATTTGATTTGCTCAATTGATGATGATGTGCCAGGCCAGCTTCATCAAACCTACAACGCTTAAAGTGAAAAATGCATCAAAAACTACTAACAAAGTGGCTGTGCTAAAAATGCTAATAAAGTGCCTGCAATTATATATATATATATATATATATATATATATATTCTTCGTGTATTCAAAATCATCGCCCACAGTATCAAAAATAAAGTGACATGTCTGTGCTAAATGCAGTGCAAATTATTCCCACAATGTAAATTTAATTCATATAAAATATATATGACAATACCACAATAAAATAAGTTATGATTGTGTAGCGGGGTCTTCCATTATACAAGTTCTAAAAGACTGCTGCTTGACATTTGAGAGGAACTCGGCTCCATCTAGTGGCCAAAAGGACACATTGCAGCGGCTATGGAATGTCTTTTGATGTTATTTTCCTTTCAGGAAGTTGAGCAGTCTTCATCGCCCATAGTGCTTTGAGAATACCAGGGTGCACTGCTGCACCGCACAGCCTTCTGGGGGAAGCTTTATAAAGGAAGGGAGGAGCCAGGCTCACTCTCTTGGGAAAGACACAGTGAGACAAGCAGGATGCCAGTGCTGTGGGCTGATGCTGTATGCTAGGCCGAAACTCCTGGGCCTTAAGTGACTAAGTTGCAGTGTTTCATCTCCAGTAGAGGATCCCTCCTGGAGGTCCCATCGATGTTCTACAGAGACCAGACTCATCCACCCCAAATACCTAGCGCGGCTGGTGACAGAGGCCAGAGACTGAGACAGCAGCGGAGGCTTCCTGGGAGACAGTCCTGTTGGTGAGAGGGCACCTGCCCAAAAACTGACTCTATCTATCAAAGAAGTAACTTTAGTCAGGATTAGCCTTAGAGTAGTAGAAGGCAATATACCAGGTGGCCCAGTACATCTCTCACAGAAGTTTTACCGGCAATCCTGCACAGACACCCCGCGGTGATTACTAACTGTTTGCTGCCATTCTCTCTATTGATCACCCATCCTCAATGTGGATTACAAATTGCGAGTGCACCAACGTTGCTAGCGAAGATATAGAGAAGAAACAGCGGACTCAGATAGGTCTGACATTCTGATACTGTGTCTAACTGAATGCTGAGCCTTATCTCCAAAAGTATAATAGTGATTAAGATGGCGGTCCTATAGGCTCTGAGACATTTCCTGAAACAATTAATGTGCCCTTGAGGAGTGATATCACAGTATTTATCTTATCTTTGATTAATTAATTAGTATATCCTTTTACAAAGTCATATTTTACTGTATCGAAACTGTTTATTTGATTCACAGTAAATAACTTTCCTGTTTAAAAGCAAGCTTGTGTGTGGTCACCTTGTATTACCCAGAAGGACTGCAGCTGGAGAGAGGTAACAGGTCATTATTATTTATTGAAGTGTTATATTCCAATCTGTGTAGCCATTTGGTATTCCAGTCCTATTCTGGGTCAGTTGTGCCTAGGGAGGGTTCGAGCCAATTCTGTGGGTTGTTAGGCAGGACGTAGACCCAATAATCTAATCAGCAGCTCCTGCGGGGGTGGTGCTACACGTGGGGGCTCGTCCGGGATGATCTACAGTCCTGCAACACAACCCTCTCAGCCACAGAATCCCCCTCAACGCAGAAATGGATCCTACCGCTGCAGCCGAGTGGTGCAGGGAAGAGAATGTCGTAGTGGAAAATGGCCTGGTGGTTGAAATCAAGGGAGAGGTCTGGACTGAGGAAAAACTCCTCCCAGTTTTAAGGGCACTGTCCACAGACAGGAAATTCTGGGTGACTGACATAAAGACAGACACCACCGTTCCACACACGTATGCATTGTGTGAGTGGAGGAAGGGGGTCCCTGATTACTTTAAGGGAACCAGTGTAAAGACTACTGACCAAACAGAACTTTTCTTAATACATCCAGAAGTCCTTACTGAAGGTCCCTCATCCACCACTCCTGGGGGATCCAGCAAAGAAAAAGGTGTCCAAGAAGGGAGTCCAGAGTCACCACCTTTGTCTACCTTTAGCTCAGAACTGTGTGCTGTTCTCGGGGAAATCGTAGCAAAATGTAGTAAGGACTCCCCAAACTATCTGATGACTGAATATAGGAAGCTCAGGACATTCTCTGGGAAACAGCCTGTGCCTTCGACAGAAGACGGGTTTGAAGAGTGGTTAGATACCGCCACTCAGGCTTTGGAAGAGTGGGAGGTACCAGAACAGCACAAGAAACAGAGAATCACAGAAAGTTTAAAGGGACCTGCACTAGAGGCCGTACGTAATCTCAAGCTAAGCAAAAAGAACTGTACTGCACAGGATTATCTAGACATTCTACAAGATGTATTTGGTCGGACGGAGAACGTGGCTGAACTTCTTTACCAGTTAGACCACTGTTACCAAGAAGAGGAAGAGAAGTTGTCCGAATTTATTAGACGCCTAGATAAGATCATCCACCAGATCTTGATAAAGAAAGGGATAGACCCCCGGAAGGTAGATGAGACTCGTGCACGGCAGGTGCTGAGAGGGGCTCAACCCTTAGATCCCATTGCCATACTGTTGCGAACTCGCCAAGATGGTGGCATTCTGGAATACCCTGACCTGATCCGAATGGTCAGAGAAGAAGAGGTCATGTTAGACAACAAAAGGAAGAGTCGGCAGTTTGACTCAACTGCTCGTGTCAGAGTGATAAGTGCAAAAGAAAGTGACTCGCAAGTTGAACTCCTAAAGACCCAGGTGTCCCAGTTGATAGAAATGGTGTCCATCCTGACTAGTCAGGCATCTACTCTACCTGATGGGAACGTGTCAGAGAAGCCGGATAAACCTTCTAACCTTAGAGTAGACCCGGAACCGAGACCTAGGAGATCGCTAACTTGTTTCAACTGTGGGGGAGTAGGACATGTTAGAGGAGTATGTCCCAGCCCAGGAAATGTCGCCTCAGAACCTCGCAAGCCAGCGGAAAAACTTCAGAGGGCACCCGTGAAGGAGTCGACCGGGTGCCCGCCAGTTTCAAGGGAATCCAAGAGACTCAATGATTCAGGGAATCTGAGTCAGGGAGTCAGATCCAGGTACAACGCCCCTAGTTCTATACTCCAGGCTACTGAGAGAAGGAAAATCAATGCACACCGGGCCCAGAGGGGACTGAAGTCCAGAAGAAAAAAAAAGAAAAGAGCCTGGGTGCAGAGAACTGAATCAGACAACAAGGCCACTTCAAGAGAATTCCCAACTAACTTGGTCGGGCCTTCCCCTGTAGTCTCTGTCCAGGTAGAAGGAATTTACACAAGAGCCCTCCTTGACACTGGGGCCCAAGTGACTCTTCTGTATAGAGACTTCTATGATAAACACCTTACCCATCTACCTCTGCAGAAGTTGGAAGATCTGGAGATATGGGGTATCGGGACTCAAAGTTTTCCCTATGACGGGTATCTGCCAATCAAGTTGACCTTTGACCCATCAGTGGCTGGTGAAGCTGAAACCTTCGACACCCTAGCGGTGGTCTGTCCTCGTCCGCCAGGGGCCAACAAAAGCTCTCTCATCGTAGGGACCAACACTGACCTAGTAAGGCGCCTCCTGACACAACTGGTCCAGGGACAGGATGCTCCAGCGCCAAGGATTCACCCCATGCTACGGCAGGCCTATCAACGATTAGTATTGGAGCAAGAGACTCCTGCAGAAGGAGTTGGAAGACTCTGGAAGTTGGACAGAACGGAAAAGGTCTTGCAGCCAGGAGAGGTGGCTTGTCTGAAAGCTTCCGTTAAACTCACATGGAAACAGCCGGGCCCTTTTATCATCTTTGAATCAGGTCCACAGGAAGAGGAGAGAGGGATAGAAGTAATCCCTGAAGTGATCCCTTTGAAGGTGTTACAGAAAAACCATGGAAGGGTTTTAGTGAGTGTCAGAAACACCTCTACTACACCGGTGAAGGTACCGGCCAGAGTGCTGTTGGGCCAAGTTAACCCGGCTACCCCAGTTGTCCCATCTGATCTTAAAGAGGAGGGAAGGGGTGAAGATGTTATAGAAGAGCTCTGCTCTGGAAACGCTGCCCTCCCACCAGAATGGGTGAAGAGGGCCAAGGCACAACTTGCTGGATGGCGAGGAATATTTTCTAGGGCTGAGTTCGACGTGGGATGCGCCAGGAGTGCCACTCATAAGATCCGCCTGAGTGAGGACAAACCTTTCCGAGAAAGAGTCCGGCGAGTTCCCTTAGGTGACTTAGAAGATCTACGTCAGCAGCTGGCGGAACTCAAGAAGACTGGGGTTATTCGAGAATCCAGGAGCCCATATGCTTCTCCGATAGTGGTAGTCCGGAAGAAAAACGGATCTCTGAGGCTTTGTATCGACTACCGAACACTGAACAGAAGAACCATCCCAGACCAGTATACCACTCCTCGAATCGAAGACGCCCTACAGAGCCTGTCAGGGGCGAAGTGGTTCAGTGTGATGGACTTAAAGAGTGGGTATTATCAGATCCCCATGCACCCTGAAGATCGGGAGAAGACAGCCTTCATCACCCCTGTGGGGTTCTTTGAGTTCAATCGCATGCCTCAGGGATTGTCAGGGGCCCCTGCTACCTTCCAAAGGCTGATGGAAAGGACCGTTGGAGATATGAATTTGATAGAGGTACTGGTATACTTGGATGATGTTATCGTGTTTGGCAGAACTTTGGAAGAACACGAGGAGAGGTTGGAAAAGGTCCTGAAGAGGCTACATGAAGAAGGCCTGAAACTTTCTCCTGAGAAGTGCCAATTCTATCAGTCCTCGGTCCATTACCTGGGCCACATCGTGTCTGAAGAAGGGGTGGCCACCGACCCGGACAAGCTGGATGCTGTCGCCTCCTGGCCGAGACCTACAAATGTGACCGAACTTCGGTCGTTCCTGGGTTTTTGCTCCTATTACAGGAGGTTTGTAGAGGGGTTCGCCAAGATTGCCCGACCCCTCAATGAGTTACTAAAGAACGAAGAAGATGACGTTCCTGAACTGGTCAAGCCAATGAAGTCCACCATGGGACCCCGGAAGGCCAAGGAGTCCATCCAGGATCAGTGGACCCCAGAATGTGAAGGGGCTTTCATTCAGTTGAAAAAGAATCTAACCACTGCCCCTGTGTTGGCCTACGCAGACCCCACGAAACCATATGAACTACATGTCGATGCCAGCCGAGATGGGCTGGGTGGGGTACTCTACCAGGAACATGGGGGCCACCTGCGACCCGTAGCCTACGTGAGCAGGAGTCTACTACCTGCTGAAAGGAATTATCCTACCCACAAACTTGAATTCCTGGCCTTAAAGTGGGCAGTGGTCGACAAACTGAAAGATTACCTGTACGGAGCTGAATTCATTGTCAAGACGGATAATAATCCCCTTACCTATCTGTTGACTACAGCTAAGCTGGATGCAACAGGACACAGATGGTTGGCTGCCCTCTCTAGCTTCAACTTCAGCCTGAAGTATCGGCCAGGAATCGGGAACAGGGATGCAGATGCCCTATCCAGAAGGTTGCATGCACCACACGAACCTGATGAAGAATGGACCCATTTGGCTCCAGAAGGGGTGCGTGCCCTATATCAGGGAACTGAACTTCGATCCAGAGGAGGATCAAGAGCCGAAGAGATTGGGGTTTCGGCTGTCGGAGTACCCAAATACTATTGCAGGGTGACCCAGGTTGAAGGGGAAGATTTACCCCGGCTGTCCAAAAGGGACTTGAGGAAGGAGCAGCTGGAAGACCCTCTGGGAAAACTTCTTTTGGAAGCCTTGGAGATCCAGCGCCCTGAGTTGCTTCTCACCGACTCTCCTCAGGGGGCCCGTCTGTTGCATAGAGAGTGGACCCGGTTACAGATCCGAGAAGGGGTGGCCTACCGAAGAGGCCCATCTGAAGATCTGGAGGAGAAGTGGCAACTGTTCTTACCAGCTAAATACAGGGAGAGAGTTCTGGCTGCTCTTCATGATAATCATGGCCATCTGGGACCTGAAAGAACTTTTCAGCTTGTCAGAGACAGGTTCTACTGGCCCTGTATGAGGGCCGAAGTTGAAGGATACTGTCATTCTTGTGTCCGATGTATACAAAGGAAGACTCTGCCACGTCAAGCAGCCCCAATGGGCCATCTGCAAAGCCAGGGACCCATGGAACTGGTGTGCATTGATTTCCTTTGCCTAGAGCCTGATCTGAGTGGCCAAGGGAATGTCCTTGTGGTAACAGACCATTTTACCAGATACGCCCAAGCATTCCCAACAAGGGATCAGAAGGCCTCTACAGTAGCCAAAGTTCTTGTAGAAAAGTTCTTTGTACACTATGGGTTACCACAACGCCTCCATTCAGATCAGGGAAGAGACTTTGAAAGCAGACTGATCAAGAGACTGTTAGATCTGTTAGGCATCCAAAAGACTAGAACTACTCCCTACCATCCACAAGGGGATGCCCAGCCGGAAAGATTTAACAGGACTCTTTTGGACATGTTGGGGACTTTAAGCTCAGAGAAGAAACAGCATTGGGGCAAACATGTAGCTGCCATTGTGCATGCCTACAACAGTACTGTCAGTGATGCTACTGGATATTCCCCTTATCGTCTAATGTTTGGACGAGAGGCTCGATTGCCAGTGGATTTGGCCTTTGGCATCTCGCCCGATCACACCTCTTCAGCATCGCACAAGGGATATGTGGACCGACTGCGGAAGAGTCTGAAATCGGCCTATAATAAAGCTCAGGCCACATCTGATCAACGTGGACTGAGGAATAAAAGGAATTTCGACTTAAAAGTTCGGATCCAAGACTTGCAACCAGGGGACAGGGTATTGTTGAGGAACTTGGGTGTCCCGGGAAAACACAAGTTGGCAGACCGCTGGAAGTCCCAACCTTATGTTATCTGCAAGCAACTACCAAACCTCCCTGTGTATCAAATTCGGCCTGAAGGAAGTGTGGGTCCATTGAAGACTTGGCATAGGAACCATTTACTGCCTCTCTCTGAAGCAGTTCGCATGCCTCCTGTCGTAGATTCGCCAGAGACCCCTTCGACCTCTCGCCTGTCCAGACCAGTCACCAGATCTCAGTCGACACTCCCAGATGTGAGGGAGGGAAATTCTCCATCTGAAGATCTGGAAGATGAAGAGGAGGTACCTGACTGGATGTGGTCGTCTCAGTTACCAGAACCCACACCTGCCTCCCTGTCTTCATCCGAATTGGCTGACAGAGGAACCCTTCGGGCGGAAGCCCCCGAATTCATACCTTTCCACATGCTTCCAGAAGAAGTAGTTGATGATGAAGATCCTGAGGAGGAGGTTGCACCTTCCTCTGAAGAAGAACTGACCGCTCTTGAAGCATCAGATTCCTGTGTGTTGGAACATGAGGAGGAGGACATTGAAGAATCCCCAGAAGTGGCTGGTCCTAGTACCTCTGAGATCGTGCATCCCAAAGAACAGAGGGAAAGAAGAGTCATTCACCCGCCCAAAAGACTGACCTATGACCAATTGGGTGAATGCTCAGAAGAGGCTATCTTTACTTCCAAACGAACTCTTGATCAGCCTAGTTCTTCCACCGCAGATTTGGTGGAGGACAACCCTAGCTCACCCCCAGGCACATCTGTACAAGCCACTCAAGTGTCAGGGGTCTGTGAACAGAATTACCTTCCCTCCCCTGACAATTGGTGGGAGGTTCCTATGTCGAACCTGTGTTGTAATATGCAGTTGTTAAGTTTGAACTCTGCTTATGAAAAGGAAGATGATTCCCTGTTATGCATATGTTAATGTTTTTTTTTGTGTACTGCCAGCATATGCACTGGAGTACATGCTGTTGTCCTCTTTGGGGACCAAAGTTTCTCAAGTGGGGGGAGTGTGTAGCGGGGTCTTCCATTATACAAGTTCTAAAAGACTGCTGCTTGACATTTGAGAGGAACTCGGCTCCATCTAGTGGCCAAAAGGACACATTGCAGCGGCTATGGAATGTCTTTTGATGTTATTTTCCTTTCAGGAAGTTGAGCAGTCTTCATCGCCCATAGTGCTTTGAGAATACCAGGGTGCACTGCTGCACCGCACAGCCTTCTGGGGGAAGCTTTATAAAGGAAGGGAGGAGCCAGGCTCACTCTCTTGGGAAAGACACAGTGAGACAAGCAGGATGCCAGTGCTGTGGGCTGATGCTGTATGCTAGGCCGAAACTCCTGGGCCTTAAGTGACTAAGTTGCAGTGTTTCATCTCCAGTAGAGGATCCCTCCTGGAGGTCCCATCGATGTTCTACAGAGACCAGACTCATCCACCCCAAATACCTAGCGCGGCTGGTGACAGAGGCCAGAGACTGAGACAGCAGCGGAGGCTTCCTGGGAGACAGTCCTGTTGGTGAGAGGGCACCTGCCCAAAAACTGACTCTATCTATCAAAGAAGTAACTTTAGTCAGGATTAGCCTTAGAGTAGTAGAAGGCAATATACCAGGTGGCCCAGTACATCTCTCACAGAAGTTTTACCGGCAATCCTGCACAGACACCCCGCGGTGATTACTAACTGTTTGCTGCCATTCTCTCTATTGATCACCCATCCTCAATGTGGATTACAAATTGCGAGTGCACCAACGTTGCTAGCGAAGATATAGAGAAGAAACAGCGGACTCAGATAGGTCTGACATTCTGATACTGTGTCTAACTGAATGCTGAGCCTTATCTCCAAAAGTATAATAGTGATTAAGATGGCGGTCCTATAGGCTCTGAGACATTTCCTGAAACAATTAATGTGCCCTTGAGGAGTGATATCACAGTATTTATCTTATCTTTGATTAATTAATTAGTATATCCTTTTACAAAGTCATATTTTACTGTATCGAAACTGTTTATTTGATTCACAGTAAATAACTTTCCTGTTTAAAAGCAAGCTTGTGTGTGGTCACCTTGTATTACCCAGAAGGACTGCAGCTGGAGAGAGGTAACAGGTCATTATTATTTATTGAAGTGTTATATTCCAATCTGTGTAGCCATTTGGTATTCCAGTCCTATTCTGGGTCAGTTGTGCCTAGGGAGGGTTCGAGCCAATTCTGTGGGTTGTTAGGCAGGACGTAGACCCAATAATCTAATCAGCAGCTCCTGCGGGGGTGGTGCTACAATTGTGAATAATTTAGGTGCAAGTTTAAGTGTGTAAACTAAACTTTATAACGAAAAGTCCATAACTGAATTCCAGTGTGCAATCTAAGAAGTGCTTGTCACTTGCTGTCAGATGCTTCCACCTTTCTTCTGTGATCTGCTCAAGTAAAGTGGTGGACTGGATAGCCTCTCACCTTAGTAGCACTGGCACTGCACTGGTTCAAAAAGCTGTTTATATTATTTTCATTATAAGAACTTGTCAGAACATGCTTCCACCACCTGTCCTTCACACTAGTAGTGCTCATTTGCTTTGCTCAAGTCAAGTGTCACTGCCAGTGGCCACTGCAGTGCAGGCACAGCCGCACAGGCAGAGGCAGGCCGCAGGAAGCACAGGCACCACCACAACACTTATGGTCCATGGACCATGGATGGTCGGATAATCATCATAGCCGTCAGTCTCACTCTTCTTGGTTCAAAAAAGCCACCCATGACCCGTGTGTGTATAATATATTAATATTTTATATTGATTATTTGTTTCTCAAATGGCACATTTGCCATGGCAAGGATTAGGCCCTCTCCACGGTCCACCTCACTCACCTCATAGAGAAGAAGATGAGATGACGAAGAAAATGCTCCGAGTCCTGCTCCCGCGTCCCGCCGCCTGCGTCACAACTCCTCTCAATAAGGGCCCTAAGGGGTGGAGTCTGAGTGACACACAACACGTTTAGAGGCGGAGACATCGAGCGGGAAGACGGCAGCACGGCTCCTCCAGTGCGGTCTCTTAACTTGATGATCATGACAGTGATTCCGCAGGCCGCGGCGCGAGCGAGGCTGTGGGATTGATTGAATTGAGTTGTGCTGCCTATTGCTACACGCTTCCTACTACTACTACTAAATTGTGAGTCAGTATATTTTATTTCATTTTTATATATAAAAGCGGTATTGTTGAGCACTACTAGCTACTAGATCTCCTGGCTGTCACTTTGTCACATGTTGGGGAATCACAGCGGCTCGGCTCCAGAAATGGCGGTTGTCCCCGTCATCCTGCCAGGGCCGCCAAGAAGTTCATCACCTAATCTTAAGTTATTAATATCTTATGATGAGTGGACCTATGAGATTGAGAATTGAAATAATTAAATATATATGGCTTTTTGAACCAGTGCAGTCAGTGCCAGTGCCACCCAGACGCGATCCACCAGTGCCACCACCATTAAGTGTGTTGGTCGGTCACTCGAGCACTGAAGGAGGTGGAAGCATCTGACAAGTGAAGTGACACTTTAGATTTGCACACTGGAATTAATTTATGGACTTTTCCTTATAGATAGGTTTACACACTTCAACTTGTTGCACGCACCTGACCTAACTTATTTCGTAACTTATTTTATTGTGATTTATTGTCATATTTTATATGTATGGAATTTACTGTTACATTGTGGGAATAATTATTTTCACTGCATTTAGGCTTTAGCACGTTCATGTCACTTTATTTTTGATACTGTGTGGAGTGTGGGCAGGGCACTGGGAGCAACGATGATATTATATCGATTGCACAGGCACTTTATTCGCACAGCCAAGTTGTGTTTGTTAGTAGTTTCTTGATGCACTTTAAGTGCTGTAGCACCATTTAATTGTTTGTTTCATATTTTCTTTTTATTGGAAAGATTTGGTATAGCAGCTTTTATTATACACAGCCTTTATTTTCGTATGCGCTGATTTACAAATGACATTATACACATTTTTTTGAGCTTTATGCAACCTGCCATCTACTGTTCTGGCAGTGGTAATTTTTTTAAAAGTGTAACGATGCAGCACAAAAAAAAAATATCGGAGTAAAAGTATCGAAATCATTGAAAAAATGTAGTGAAGTAAAAGTAGAAGTAGGAGAAAAAAATTCTACTCTAGGAAAGTACAGATACCGCATTTCGGTACTTAAGTACAGTACTTAACCACTTAAGCCCCGGAGGATTTGGCTGCTAAAAGACCAGGGGGTATTTTGCGATTCGGCACTGCGTGAATTTAACGGACAATTGCGCGGTCGTGCGACGCTGTACCTAAACGAATTTGACGTCCTTTTTTCCCACAAACAGAGCTTTCTTTTGGTGGTATTTGATCACCTGTGCGATTTTTTGATCACGCGCTATAAACAAAAAAAGAGCGTAAATTTTGCAAAAATAACAATATTTTTCACATTTTTTTATATGAAATTCCCCCAAAAAAAAGTAAAAATCAAAATTTGTTTTATGCTACATATGTTTGGTAAAAAAAAATCGCAAAAAGCGTATTTTGATTGGTTTGCGCAAAAGTTATCGGGTTTACTAACAAAGGGAAAGATTTTTGTCATTTTTGTTGTTTTTTTTTTAACGCGTAATGGCGGCGATCTGCGATTTTTTTTGCGGTACTGCGACATTGCGGCGGACAGATCGGACCCTTGACTGACATTTTTGACACTTTTGGTGTCATTTCTACAGTAATCAGTGCTATATATATGCACTGTTACTGTAAAAATACACTGGCAGTGAAAGGGTTAACTTTATTTTAGAGGGAGGGGCTGTGTGTGTCCCTAGGGGCGTGATTCTAACTGTGATTGGCTGTGGCTTGAGGTGTAGTTACACTGATCAACAGTTCTACATAGTAGAACCGTATGATCAGTGTCTCTACACCCTCTCCCCCGACGATCGCAGAGTGACCGGCGGACATCGGGTCTGCCGGTCACACGCGCGGGGGGTGCGTGACCGCACCGCCGGCGGCGTGCGCTCGCTCCCCAGACCCCCCCAGGCTAGTGACGTACCGATACGTCACTCTGCCTGTGAGGGGCTGACCGCCGCAAGTACATATACTGGTCGGCAAGTGGTTAAGTAGTTCTACTTCGTTACTATACATCTCTGCCGGGGTGCTAGGACAGCCTCTGCGGAGCTGGGTATTTTTTTGCCACGTTACTGGACGCTCATGCGCAATGCCTGTAGGCTCATGCTTCCTTTTGAGGAGGTGACAAACCTAGTCAGTGGCACCGAAGGCACCATCAGCGACATCATCCCATATGTTTTCTTCCTGGAGCATGCCCTGCGAAGAGTGCTGGATCAGGCCGTAGATGAGCGTGAAGAGGAAGAGTTGTGGTCACCATCACCACCAGAAACAGCCTAATCATCGCTTGCTGGACCTGCGGCAACTCTGGAAGAGGAGTCTGAGGAAGAGGAGTCAGAGGAGGAATGTGGCTTTGAGGAGGAGGAACACCAACCACAGCAGGCATCCCAGGGTGCTCGTTGTCACCTATCTGGTACCCGTGGTGTTGTACGTGGCTGGGGGGAAGAACAGACCTTCAATGAGATCAGTGAGGACAAGGAATTGGACATGAGTAGCGCAGCATCCAACCTTGTGCAAATGGGGTCTTTCATGCTGTCATGCCTTTTGAGGGACCCTCGTATAAAAAGGCTGAAAGAGAACGACCTGTACTGGGTGCCACGCTACTAGACCCCCCGGTATAAGCAGAAAGTCTCTGAAATGTTACCGAATTACCGGCAGTCGCAAAGGATGCAGCAGTTACAAAACAAGTTAAAAAGTATGCTTTACACAGCGTATAAGGGTGATGTCACAGCACAACGGGAATCTAACAGGGGAAGAAGTGAAAGTAATCCTCCTCCTACCACAACCACGCCGGCAAGGACAGGACGCTTTAAAGACGTGTTGTTGATGGAGGACATGCGGAGCTTTTTAAGTCCTACGCATCGCCACAGGCCTTCGGGGTCCACCCTCAGAGAACGACTCGACCGACAGGTAGCAGACTACCTTGCCTTAACTGCAGATATTGACACTCTGAGGAGCGATGAACCCCTTGACTACTGGGTGTGCAGGCTTGACCTGTGGCCTGAGCTATCCCAATTTGCGATAGAACTTCTGTCCTGCCCCGCTTCAAGTGTCCTGTCAGAAAGGACCTTCAGCGCAGCAGGAGGTATTGTCACTGAGAAGAGAAGTCGCCTAGGTCAAAAAGTCTAGATTACCTCACCTTTATTAAGATGAATGAGGCATGGACCCCGAAGGGACTGACAGTGGGGGATGCATTTGACTAAAAAAGGCCTGATGAGATGCCTTGAGCTAAAAATGGTCCACATGCTGCTGTATTTAATCTCTGCATGCTGGATGACTTACATGACTTCTCCGCCACCAACTACGGTTCAAGCCGCAATGTTTTAGTGAACTTTCTGCCTGAAAAACCTCAATTTTTCCGGCCGCTGCTACAGCAGCAGCTGCAACAATACCTACTTTTTCAGGCATGTGTACATGCTTAATTTTTCTGGCCTCTGGTGCTACACTGTGGCTGCAAAAAACAAAAAAACAAAAAAAGGCACATACATGTGTCAATTCCCCTTCGTGATCGTTACCTTGTTGTGGTGAAGGGGCTTGCGTATCACAAAGAAGCGATCACCTCTAGGAGTGTGCTGGCAATGTTGGCACACCCCAGATGATAAGGTTGTTGCTTCATTATGAACAGATCAAAAGTGATCCGCTGGATAATTTTTCATAGAAAATACATTAATTTTCTTTATGATCATCTTGGGTGATCATTAAAGCCTACTAGGCCAACAATGGGCCCACACTGCAGAATCATTGTTTTCTGGGTCACTTAATTGTCACTGAACTACCTCAGCACGACCATAAGCTTTGAAAAACCGCCATCGCCTGCAATCTCCCAAACGTGCGCATGAGCACAGTCATCACTACAGCAAGATTGACGCATAGAGGAATAAAATTTATGTCATGAGTGTGTCAACTAATGACAACTCTTTGCGGTTGTCTAAAATCTATTCGATACACGTCCCCTAATAGGGGACGTAACAGGGATTAAACTGATAAGAAAAGATTTTTTTAATTTTATAAAAAAAAGAGGACAGCCTCTGCGGAGCTGGGTATTTTTTGGCCGTGTTACTGAATGCTCATGCACAATGGCTGTAGGCTCATGCGTCCTTTTGCGGAGGTGACAAACCTGGTCAGTCAAACCCAAGGCAACATCATCAACCTCATCCCATATGTGTTTTTACTGGAGCGTGCCCTGCGAAGAGTACTGGATCAGGCCGTAGATGAGCATGAAGAGGAAGAGTTGTGGTCCCCATCACCACCAGAAGCAGCCTTGTCGTTGTCGATTGCTGGACCTGTGGCAACGCAGAGAGAGGAGTCTGAAGAAGAGAAGTCAGAGGAGGAAGGTGGCTTTGAGGAGGTGGAAGACCAACCACAGCAGGCGTCCCAGGGGGCTTGTTGTCACCTTTCGGGGACCCTTGGTGTTGTACGTGGCTGGCTGGGTGGAGGAAAAGACCTTCAATGACGTCAGTGAGGACAAGGAACGGGACATGGCTAGCTTGGTATCCAACCTTGTGCAAATGGGGAGTTTGCGGTTGTGCAAATGGACGGACTGACTGACTGACTGTTAAACGGGGAGTTTGGTCTGTTAGAGTTTGGTCTGTTACTGTGAAGCGGGCGTAACCCTTACACTACCTGATTGATACAACATCATACCTGATCGTATACACACACTGAATGTTTTAAAGCACGTTATTCCAAACAATTTAGGAATGTTAGGTTATTTATGCCCTTTATGGATTAAAACCCGACTCTGCGTCAACTACCTAATTTTCCATGGGAGTTTTGCCATTGATCCCCCTCCGGCATGCCAAAGTCCAGGTGTTAGTCCCCTTGAAACAACTTTTCCATCACATATTGTGGCCAGAAAGAGTCCCTGTGGGTTTTAAAATTCGCCTGCCTATTGAAGTCTATGGCGGTTCGCCCGGTTCGCCGGTTCGCGCACATTCGCGGAGGTTTGCGTTCGCCGTTCGCGAATGGCAAATTTTAGGTTCGCGACATCACTACTGTAGAGCCTCATAAAGTTCAGGAGATGCATAAAAGTTTTCTGTAGTTACACAATAGCCCTGATTTAGCAATGGCTCAATTAGTGAAAGAACAGAAGATGTTGCCATTCCATAATTGCTGTATTTTTCATCAAATTTTGTTCCTTTTCCAGTGTATATCACTGAATTCCAAATGTAGCCCATTGACGATTCACATAGCATGGAGGATTTTTACGCCAAATCGTGCCCTCTTTGATGCAATGTATTGCACCCAGCTGAGCCTTCCCTTGTAGGCCATTAGACTTTCATCTATGCTGGGCACCGCTCCTCAGGAAGGATGTGCTGGAACTGGAGAGAGTCCAGAGAAGGGCAACAAAGCTAATAAAGCGACTGGAGGATCACAGCTCTGAGAAAAGACTACAAGCATTGAACTTATTCTCTCTGGAGAAGAGACACTTGAGAGGAGATATGATATCAATGTACAAATACAGTACTGGCGACAAACTATTCAGTGAAAGGGAATATAAAAGGACTCAAGGCCATTTGGTAAAATGAGAAGAAAAGCAGTTTAACCTAAATTGCCTAAAGCAGGGGTGTCAAACTCAATTTCATCATGGGCCACATCAGCAATGCGTTTGCCCTCAAAGGGCCGGTTGTAGCTGGGTTGCATCAGCAATACGTTTGCCATCAAAGGGCCAGTTGTAGCTGGGTTGCACTATGTACACGGTGCAGAGTTCAGTATTACCTCAGGATTATTCTACGTACAGAGTGAAGGGTTCAGCAGCTCACTATGTAAAGATGTCAGGGGTGCGCTACATACAGAGAGCAGGGTTCAGGGGTCCGCCATGTACAGAGTGCAGGGTTCAGAGGTGCGCTACGTACAGAGAGCAGGGTTCAGGGGTCCGCTATGTACAGAGAGCAGGGTTCAGGGGTCCGCTACGTACAGAGAGCATGGTTCAGGGGTCCGCTACGTACAGAGAGCAGGGTTCAGGGTTCCGCTACGTACAGAGAGAAGGGTTCAGGGGTCCGCTATGTACAGAGAGCAGGGTTCAGGGGTCCGCTATATACAGAGAGCAGGGTTCAGGGGTCCACTATGTACAGAGTGCAGGGGTCAGCAGCACGTTATGTACAGAGGGCAGGGGTGTGCTACGTACAGAGAGCAGGGTTCAGGGGTAACGACGTACAGAGAGCAGGGTTCAGGGGTCTGCTGCGTACAGAGAGCAGGGTTCAGGGGTCTACTATGTACAGAGTGCAGGGTTCAGAGGTGCGCTGTGCCCACTGCGCAACATCTCATTTCCACCGCTGATCCTGGGTTCGGACATCTGCACCCAGCACTCTGCCCCATCCCCCACCTATAAACACATCTTTCTATACACCTCTTTAGCTCTCCTCCCTCCCCCCACCTTCCAAAGAAAACCACACATCTGTACTCTCTCCTACCTGATTTAAGATGGCATTTACAGAATGCTTTCATGGCCACTACTGCTACAAGTCCTCGAAATCCCACCCTCAAGATGCAGCTGCTTGATTCAGATTAGAACACACAGCCACTGGAGCCGCCAGGTACCTCTGCCACTGACAGACTATGCTGAATCAACAGCGCATGAGCTCAGCTACACACAGCCAGGGAGAGGAGGAAGAGGAGAGTGCAGGAGAGTGTGTTTACTACTGTTGCCAAGGAGACTTGTTCCGTGACAGCAGAAAGCAGCTGGTGAGAACAGGAGATGGCGGCTGGCGGCCGCTCCGCAGGCAACATCACAATACCCGGCGGGCCGGATTCAGCCCATGGGCCTTTTGTTTGCCACCTGTGGCCTAAAGGGTTCTATACCATCAGAGCGGTAAGGATGTGGAATTCTCTTCCACAAGCGGTGCAAAACTATTAGATGGGCACCTTAACGACCATAAACATACAGGGGTATACAATGTACTATTGACATAGTAACTTATACACACACTCATCATAGGTTGAACTGGATGGACTGGTGTCTTTTTTCAACCTCACTAACTATGTAACTATGAAAACCTCCAGATTTTTAGAGAAATTTTTGGGTACGTTCATTTTTCACCATTTTGCAAAAAAGGCGCAATGTAAAATTTACAAAGATTTGTTATTTATTAACTCAACACAGGATAAGATTTTATATTTAGTAGGAATTCAGCAGGAATTTTGTAAAATTAGCTGTGTTTTTATCTGCCAGTAATGCTTTTAGTGTATTTTTTACGAAAATATTGCTTTGATAAACATTTGCGCAAATTTTGTGTGGCCTAAAAAATCAGTAGCACCTTCTTTTTATTCTAGACCTTGTATGCTTTCAGAAAATGTATAGTTTTGGAGATCTTTCACAAATTCTGAAAGCTCTAGGAGAAAAATGAAAACCTTCAGATTTTTAGAGAAATTTGGATATTTACACTTTTGCGTCTGTTCGATTTTCAATATTTTGCAAAAGACGCAAATTTAAAGTAACAAATATTTGTAATTTATTACCTTAATACAGTTTAACCACTTAAGCCCCGGAGGATTTGGCTGCTAAAAGACCAGGGGGTATTTTGCGATTTGGCACTGTGTGACTTTAACGGACAATTGCGCGGCCGTGCGACGCTGTACCTAAACGAATTTGGCGTCCTTTTTTTCTCACAAACAGAGCTTTCTTTTGGTGGTATTTGATCACCTGTGCGATTTTTATTTTTTGCGCTAGAAACAAAAAAAGAGCGTCAATTTTGCAAAAATAACAATATTTTTCACATTTTTTTATATGAAATTCCCCCCCAAAAAATGTAAAAATCAAAATTTTTTTAACATTTTCGGCCAATTTGTTTTATGCTACCTATGTTTGGTAAAAAAAATCGCAAAAAGCGTATTTTTATTGGTTTGCGCAAAAGTTATCGCGTTTACTAACAAAGGGAAAGATTTTTGTCATTTTTGTTGTTTTTTTTTAATGCGTAATGGCGGCGATCTGCGATTTTTTTTGCGGTACTGCGACATTGGGGCGGACCCTTGACTGACATTTTTGACACTTTTGGGGTTACCAGTGACATTTCTACAGTAATCAGTGCTATACATATGCACTGATACTGTAAAAATACACTGGTAGTGAAGGGGTTAACTTTATTTGAGAGGGAGGGTCTGTGTGTGTCCCTAGGGGCGTGATTCTTACTGTGATTGGCTGTGGCTTGAGGTGTAGGAACACTGATCAACGGTCCTACATTGTAGAACTGTGTGATCGGTGTTTCTACACTGGGGAGAAGAATGACAGGTCAGGAAAGCCACCTGACTTTCTCCCTCTCCCCCGACGATCGCCGAGTGACCGGCGGACATCGGGTCCGCCGGTCACACGCGCGGGGGGGGGGGGGTCCGTGACCGCGCGGGAGCGCGCCTCAGGCAGCACGCGCTCGCTCCCCAGAGCCTCACTGGCTAGCGACGTAGACCTACGTCGCTCTGCCTGTGAGGGGCTGACTGCCGCAGTAAATATACTGTGCGCAGTCGGCAAGCGGTTAAACTTGTATGTTTAGTAGAAATTTTGTAAAATTTGCTGTGTTTTTATCTGCAAATAATGATTTTAGTGGATTTTTAGCAACAATATTGTTTTTAATAAACATTTAAGCAAATATCTTGGGTCCTTAAAAATCAGTAGCACCTTCTTTTTATTCTACTGGTCATGTGCTTTCAGAAAATATGTATGGTTTGGGGGATCTTTTACAAACTCTAAACGCTATAAGTGAAAAATAAAAAAAAGCAAAGGAAAATTTTCAAAAATGGTCTGGCCAGCTGAGTTTAAAAGTGGAACACAGGGCCTGGCAGCGAAAGGGTTAAAAACAGGTGCTAACTGGTTGTGCAAACAGGCATAAATAACTGCGGCTGCCGATAGAATGTTATTGCATTGTAGAGGCACTGTAGCCACTGCTATCTGCTGTTAATTTCAGCCGCAGAATCAGTATATCAAATAACATTTAAAAACAATTTGTTCTCTTTATACTTGAGCTATTGAGCTCCCTGGGCAAGCTGCCACTATGTGCGGCAGGACGGTCCTCCTGTGCGAACCCATGTAGGTATATGTCGGTCGCACGCCTGCAGCTAGGGGGCGACCCCCCACTCGGCAGCGGGGACTCCAATGCACTCCGATTGCCGCCTGACACCCGCGATCACTCCCCGCTGAGAGAGAAGGACTGGCAGCTGTTGTGAACACAGCTGACCCTTCTTTTCTCTGCAATGATCACAGAGCTCCTGTGATCCTTCTATATAGGATCACAGGTCTCTGTAATCATTTCACAAGCCACGCCCCCCACATTTATACAAAAACAAGGAAGCTGATACAGTCTAAATACTCAATATATGTATATATACATTACTTACACTATGATTTTACTTTATAGATGCTTGATGTACATCCACCCCTGAGGAAGCGAATTATACTTTGTATATGATGCAGGGCTTTTATCATGGTTTTCATGTATATGCCTATGTAGCGGCCAGAGGAGTAGGGGACCGCAATGCAGAATTCAAGTACGGTACAGCAGACAATGAGGCTGAAGCAGAAACCGGCTTTATTAACCAACAGAGTATAATGGCCGGAGAATGATGTTAACAGTAATAACAGATTACATAGGTTTACAGCAAAGTTACGTGATACATAAAATGGCGCTCCCGCCAACGCACACACAGGAATACAGGCTACTCTGCTATATGATCCTATCTGATTCCCGCTAACCGGGACACGTTGCTGCAACGCTCTGTCTACAGAAACCTGCTCTATGCTCTTCCACAGGTTAGCACCGGTGCACACTCACAGTTCTGTAGGTACAGCTGCTTTATCTCAGTCTCCGTGATGGTGGATGCAGTAAGGTCTCTGGATCTTTTCCTTGCTGTCTGTAGCTGCAGTCTCTTATGCACTGGTCTGGGTTTCTTTGCAGGTTGTTTATCTTGTTCTGTCACTTGGAGGTCACTGCAGTCTGGCTCCTTGCTCTGTAACTTGCTTGAGGTGCTCTGGGATGTTCTCTCCTCTCTTTCTCTGGTTCTCAGCTGCAGTCAGTAGTACCACAGTTCAGCTCTGTCTCCTCTGGCAAGATCCTGTTGCTCTGTCCCTGGATTATACAGTCTATATGCCCCCTCAAGGCCACAGCATACCGTCCCTTTTCTCAGCTCAGCACAGCCATCGAGACACAACACCACACCGTCCCAGGAACTTCCTGCTTCCTCCTCCTTTCCAGAAAGATTCCCTCACTTAAAGCAACAACAACAACTGTGGCTTATTCTCATTAACAACAACAGTGACATCTTGTGGCTGAAATATGCATGACAGTCTGTGGGACTTTCTCAATAGAAGTACAGTGTAATGGAGTTTAGTCATTCAAGGGGCTGACCCCCTACACCTATGTGGGATTTTATTATTATATGCTATTATTAATCAGTCTATCCTGTTGTACTGGACTGGACAATACAAATTTTGTCATTTGTTTAATAAAATTACTTGAACTATATGGTATGTATTATTTTGTCTTGATAAGTGTGGTGCCTCATATAAAGTCCTCTGGTAAAATGCAGCTACTTTTATAGCTTCCTTGTTTTTGTATGGACATTGGGGCTCTGATGTTCATTGTCACCATGTTCCCACGATTGACGGGTGACACCGACTATTTACTGCTGGCGCTACATGCCAGCGTGACGGTCAACACATCCGCTGCCACTAGTGAGGAGACCGCCTTCGCACCCGGCGGCCAAACCTCTCTCTGGCACTTTTAGTCCTACGTCACTTTGCCTGTATGGGGCTGACTGCCGCAGTAAATAGACGTGCGGCGGTCGGCAAGCGGTTAAAAAAACTAAACAATAAAATTATAAAAAATAAATAAAATAATAATAAAAAAACTATTGACACCTTCAACTGTCTTACTGACACCATCCAGTGCTCTATTGACACCGCCCTCTTCCCCCAAAAATATTGTAAAAACAATGATGAATAAATAAATATTATAAAAATAAAACATTTTTATTTTTTTAATTACTGTCTACTGCCCTATTCACACCATCCTCTGGTCCCCAAAAAACCTTTTTGAAAAAAAAATAAATAAAAAAGATAAAATTACATTGAATAAAAAAAAATGCATTTGTAAAAAAAAAAAAATTAAATACAGATAAAAAACTACTGACACTGCACACTGCCCTATTGACACCATCCATTGCCACCCTCCCAGAGACACTGTTAAAAAATTATTTAAAAAAGAAAATAATAAAAATAATTAAAATATAAAATTGTGAAACATAATAGAAGGAAAGTGGACAGCATTATTAGTTATTTATTTTCCTTATTTAATTTTCTGACACCATCCACTGCCCATCCCCCATGCATTGTGAAATAAATATCTATAATAAATAATAAATAATAGAAATTAAAATGTAAAAATAAAACAAAAATAAAAAAAAAGCTACTGACACTGCCCAGTGCCTTGCTGATACAATCCATTGTACTAACCCCTCCTCCCTGAAAGGAATTGTTAAAAAAAAAAAGAGAAAAAAAATCAACTACTGACTCCACCCACTGTCGTTCAATTCCCGGGTAAGAGCTGTGGTGGACATTCCATCTGTGCCATTGTGCTGTGTGATAAAACTGCACATTTTAGAGTGGCCTTTTATTGTGGGCAGCCTAAGGCACAGCTGTGCAATAATCATGCTGTCCAATCAGCATCTTCATATGTCACACCTGTGAGGGGGAGGGATTATCTCAGCAAAGGAGAAGTGCCCTCCCCCATTCACTCTGCTGTAACTTCCCTTCTCCATGTAGAAAACAGCTGACATGCCTCTCCCCCTACCCCGCCCCCTCTGCTGTGAGCTGACTCCTCTGTAGGAACACCCCTCCCCCGCTCCTATTGCTTCAAGCTGACTCCATTGTTTATAGGAGAAGTGTTACCATGACCCCCTCCCCCATCTTCTCTGCTGTAAGCTGAGTCCTCAATGTAAAAACTGCTGACACTCCCCCTTCACTTTCACCCCTCCCCCCAATGTTTTCACCTGAATATGTCCTCTGTGTAGAGAAGTGATGACACGCCCCATCCTACTGCACCGCCCCTCCCCCTGCACTGCCCCCTCTGCTTTTGAGCTGAATCTTCTGTATGGAGAAATGTTGGCACTCCCCTCTCCCACTCCTCTCCTGTGATTCCTATATGTAGAGGGGAATGTTTTCTTTCATCCCCTCCCCCACTCCCATTGCTTCAAGCTGACTCCACTGTTATGTGGATAAGTGCTGAGCTGACCCCTCCCCCATTATCTCTGGGCTTTACAGAGAGTAAAGAGAAGAGCTGTTGAAGTCATTTGGCCTAAGAAAACAAAATCCCACCAAGGCCACAACAGGGCTGGTTTACAAAAATGAAATAAATATAAAAAATATTACATTGAAAAATGAAATAAATATAAAAAATAAAATAAAATAAAATTGTAAAAATAATAAAGTAAAATAAAAAGTATGGACACTGTCCACTTTACCCTTAATACAAATAATTAAGAAAAAAATAATAAAAAAATTAATTGAAAAAAATAATAAAAAAATAAAATTGAAAGAATATATATATATATATACACACACACACATATACCAACACTGTCCATTACCCCAATGAACTGATACACCGCCCTAACCCCTCCCCAAAAAAGCATTGTGAAAAAAAATAAACAAATTCCAAAAAAGAAAACAATAAAAAAATACACAAAACTGTAAAATATGCTGACACTGTCCATTGCTCTACTGAAACTGTCATCTGCCTTACTGACACAGTCCACTACTTCCTTCCAGAAGCACTGAAAAAATAAACTGTCAAAAATCCAAGAAAAAAAAATACTGACATTGTTCATACAAAAAAATCAATGTAAAAAAAAAAATAATAATAATAAAAATGTAAAAAATAATAAAATTAAAAAAATAAAACTACTGACACTGTCCAATCTCCCAAAATAGACTTGTAAAAGATATTATGAAAAAAAGGACTGTGAAAAAAAATTAAAAAATACATTTTAAAATAATTAAAAATATAAAATTTTAAAACAAAAAAAAATACATTTATAGAGAAAAATAAATTGAAAAAAACAAAAAACAACAACAACAAAAAAAAAACACTGACACAATTAACTGGTTTGCTATCACTGCTCCACTGAGACCATCCCCTGTGCCCCTCTCAGAGGCACTGCAGGAAAAAAATCATAAAAACAAACAACATATTTTTTATAAAATATTAAAAAAAAAAATAATAATAACAAATTTCTACTGACACTGTCCACTGCCCAATTGACACCAACCCCTTCCTGACATTGTAAAAAAAAATGTAAAATAAGATTGTAAAAAATTTAAAAAATAAAATAAAAATATAAAACTTTTGAGAAAAGCATTGTTCAACTGACCAATTATTTAAAAAAAAAAATTGACACTGTCCATTACTCTACTGACTCTGATGATTACCTTACTGGCACCATCCAATACCCCTAAAAGCATTTTTTAACCACTTTACGTACGCTCACATTGCTGCTGCTGCAGCAATGTGGCTCGTTATCGTCCAGCGACGTAGACCTACGTCGCTGAACTCCTCCCCTTGTGTTCAGTCACAGCGGGAGTCGGGCCAGGGGAGGAGCGGTGGTGATCACCGCCGCTCTTCCCCGATCATCGGGGAATCGAGTGTGGAGATCCGCCCGCTTGTGTAAACAAAGCGGGCGGATCTCCTAAGTGACAGGCAGGGTCAGATTGCAGGGTTCAGCAATCTGTCACTCAGTCACCTCCTCAGTCACGTTAGTAAGCACCAGGCATACATTAACCCCTCCCTCTCCAATAAAATTAACCCCTTCCCTGCCAGTGTCATTTTTACAGTAACAGTGCATATTTATAGCACTGATTACTGTAGTAATGTCACTGGTACCCCCAGTGTCAAAAATGTCAGTCAAGGGTCCGATCTGTCCGCCGCAATGTCACAGTCCCGCAAAAAAAAAAAAAAAATCGCAGATCGCCGCCATTACTCGTTAAAAAAAAAACACCAAAAATGACAGAAATCTTTCCCTTAGTTAGTAAACGCAATACATTTTGCGCAAACCAATCAAAATCCTCTTATTGTGATTTTTTTTACCAAACATAGGTAGCAGAAAACAAATTGGCCAAAAATGATAAAAAATTTAGATTTTTACATTTTTTGGGGGGGGAATTTCATATAAAAAAATGTGAAAAATATTGTTATTTTTTCAAAATTTTCGCTCTTTTTTTGTTTATAGCGCAAAAAGTAAAAATCGCACAGGTGATCAAATACCACCAAAAGAAAGAAATTTCGTTTGGGTACGGCGTTGAATGATCGCGCAATTGTCAGTTAAAGTCACACAGTGCCGAATCACAAAAAGTGGCCTGGACGTAAGACAGCAAAATCCTCCGGTGGTAAAGTGGTTAAAAATGCAACAAATACAAAATGTAACTATAAAATAAATTAGATTGTAAGAAAAAAAAAATTATAGAAAAAATAACATAAAATGAAAGAACAACTAACAATGTCCACTGCCCTAATGACATGATCCACATCCCTAACAAAAAAAATGAAATGTAAAAAAAATACATTTGTATTATAAATAAAACAATTAAATAACAATTAAAAAATACTTACACTGTCCACTGCCCTACTAACACGATCCACTGGCCTTTAAGAAGCACTATAAAAAAGCATTTAAAAAAATGAATAATAAAATTGAAATTTAAAATAAAAAATACATTTGTAGAAAAACTTAAATGAAAAAATTAATTTACTGACACCATTAACTGCTCTACTAACACTGCTAAGTGCCCGGCTAAGGCTATCCAGTGCACCACTCCTAGAGGCACTGTAAAAAAAAAATATTAAAAAACAAATTTAAAAAAATAAAAACAGCAATTCTACTGACACTGTCTACTGCCCTACTGACACCAGTCACTTTTTAAACCTCCAATAGCAATGTGAAAATAAATAATAAAAATAAAAGGTAATAATAAAAATTAAAATAGTTAATAATTATAAAAAATCTAAAACTATTGACAAATATATTTTTTTCTACTACTCCATATGCACTGCTCCCCCAAAATGTTTGTGAAAAACTTCAAAGACAGACCGACTGGTCCCAGCACCCAGTCATTGTCATATTGGAGTATGGGACTTTGTAGGAATGGATGCATATAAGTAATTGAGGTAAGCAAGAGCGATAAAATCCAAACATTTATTACAAAAAATACATATTAAAATTCAACATGATAAGGACATGCGTGATAACAAATACAGTACATATCAAATTGGATGAATAACAAACAGACGCCCGTTCATTCACCGCGTTTCTCAGACTGATTGCACAGAACTTGCTTCATCAGGAATGAGGGCAATAGCAATATATTCATCTTCCAATACTTTAATAATATAAAGAAACACAACAATAAGTTATGAGGCAGTACATAATGACCAAATAATGGCACTCACATGCCTTATACAATTCCAATTCTTTTTCTTCAAATATTATAACAGCTTACCATTAGGGATGATCGAACGGCTCGGGTCGACCATCGGTTCGACCCGAACATTGGCTGTTCGAGGTTCGGCCGAATTTAGAACTTTTTGCCCAAAATGCAATGGGACAGGAAGTGGAGCCCATGATTGGACCAGAACCATTAGCAAAAGCCAATTGAGGGGGCAGGAGAATGCTAGGAATGTGATTGGAGTGACTAGGGGGTCCATAGACCAATCATTAGTGAATACGCCCCCCAGTATATAAGATAGCCCCCGCCAAATTCCTAGCATTGTTATACAGGGACATGGAAGAGAGTGGAAGCAGTTCGTGGACTTCTGCTACAAAGTGTCATTTAGCATTTATTAGTGTGAGGAAAGGGATATCTAGTGTAGTTAGGGTGCTCTTTTACACTTTAGTTAGCTTTAATTTATTCCGTTTCTGTAGGGAAAGTGTTAAGTGTAAGGGGACCGTAGTGTAGTGTAGGGTTAACTGACAGTGACTGCTATGGCAGGGTGACAAAACCCTTCCATATCAGGGTGACCGCTATAGAGAAAAGGTAGTTTCTCTGAAGTCACTTTCGCTGCAGTAATATGGCTTTGCCCCCGTCAGCATTCTTTTTGGCTGCAGGCGTCTATAGGGATCTTTTGAGCACATGTTTGGAGTCAGACATGACATCTGAACATGTGTATAGGGGGTATATATACACACCCATGTATGTATATATACACCTGCACATATATAGGTGTGAAAGGAGCAGAAAAAACTACTTGCGCTAATGAAATAATTAACACCAATATAGTTACGCTCCTATCACACCTATATATGTCTGAGTGTAAAATACATATAAGTATGTGTGTATATATACCACTATACACAAGTTCAGATGTTTTGCCTGCCACTAAAGAACCCAAAAAAATGCCTGCAACAACACACCTGGGCGTTTTTTTTTTGGCGCTAGCATTTTCTTGGGCATTTTTTGGGGTTCTTTGGAGGCAGGCAAAACATCTGAGCTTGTGTATACGGGTATATATACACACATACTTATATGTATATATACACCTAGACATATATAGGTGTGATAGTAGCAGAAATATATGCTTGCGCTAATGAAATCATTTACACTAATATGGTTACGCTCCTATAACACCTATATATGTCTAAGTGTAAAATACATATAAGTATGTGTGTGTATATACCACTATACACAAGTTCAGATGTTTTTCCTGCCTCCAAAGAACCCAAAAAATGCCCAAAAAAACGCTTGCTACTAAACCGGCAAGGTGTGAAAAGCGATAAGCCACTAACCTGTTCTATAAGTGACCTAATACAAACCTTTTTTTTTATGGTTCTGTACATGCTACAGAGCTGAAACTTCACAGGTACACCTTTTAGAACCCCCAGATACTAAATCCAAATAGTTTTTTTTTTCATTTTTTTTTTTAATTTTTTTTTAATTTTTTCAATAATTGGCTCTCTATCAAAAATGACAATTTTTAAGAACAATATTTTTGTGTGACTAACTTTTAGGGGCATTTATTGGGTTTTAGGGCTTCAAATGGTGTTTTTTGATTACCGAAGTTCGGGTCCTATTGATTTCAATGGGGTTCTGAAATCCGGGCCGAACTTTCAGGAAGTTCGGATGTTCTGGCCGAACCAAACTTTTGAAAAGTTCGATCATCCCTACTTACCATACTTCACACATATTTTAACAATTTAATCGAACTCCAGTAAAATGGATCGCCGGTATAAGTGGATCGTAGTCTTAGCCGTATATCATGGGGGACAGCATCTATCTCCCAAAGAATCAGCCATATAGTGCAGACTGGACCAGCTTGCTTGATGCAGACTTGTCCCACAGCAGGTAGGGGAGTTGGTACTCGATCAACTCTAAGAATTCAAATGTATATAAAATCAATCAAGGGATCAGCCCCAAGATGTCACCCATTTAGTGCCCCATCATGTTATCATTAATCATCTCCAATATATCACACACAGTATACTGTATATGAAAAGGGGAAAAGATATGGCATTCATATATCATAAACCAATTACAACTTCAAAGGTTTCAAAGAAAACTGCTTCCATATAGTCCTAGCCTCTTATTAAAGAGGCAAGACAATAGGGGCAGAAAATAGTGGGAAACCAGAAAAAGGGAGGGAAAGAGAGCCCCAGCAAACAATTCGTTTCCATTTCCCTGTATTATAAGAGTAAAAGATGAGTCCAAGACTAATCCCCAATTTTCTGTCAGTATACAACGATGGGCAAGTAAAAAATCCCCAGGTGCAGAGGCCATTTTCTACCATGTTCCAAAAGGAGCTTACCAAAAATGAAGGATTGCCGCAATACAAGATGGAGAGCGAGGAGGAGCCGCTAACGGCGTCCTCCACGTGCGCTCCATCTTTAAGCTAGTCCCACTGGAAGTGACGCCTAGCCCGCCCGCGTCACTTCCGGTGCGGGCGCATTACGTCACATCCGGCCGCCGCAAGAGGGGAGATCCTGCCCCTTCTCTCGCAGCCGTCAGTGATTCCGACCAACGATTGGAGGAGGCACAGCCCGCCACTAGAGGGAGCATTCCTCCGCTTTGCGCCCGAGGCTGCACAGTCGACCCTGTATCCGTCCCATCCCGGCAGCCATCCACTGGATACAAAACAGACAATAGTTAGTTACATCAAAAATATAAATATCATACAGTCAGAAGTGCATTGCCATATCATTGCATCATAGTGGCTACGGGTTATATGAGATATAAATCTGCACATGAACATCATTACATAATGAACAAGACAAAACACATACAAGAAAAGAAAATGAAATTAAAAGGAAAAAAGAAAGAAAAAAGAGAGAGGAAAAAAAAAGAAGAAACAGAAAAAGAGAAAAGAGGAAAATAATGAATTAGAATAAAAATATATAGGGAGACATTTGTCAAGGGCATCCAATCAGCTAAATGCATATACATGTGGGTTACATGATGGAAAATGTTACAAAAAAGGCTTAAACGATACTGCCGTGTTGAGACCCGGCCATACCGTTGCCTGTAAATTAAAAATCCATTTAGCCTCTTTTTGCAGGATTTTGTTGTCAAAGTCTCCCCCATGGACACTCCTGGGTATGACTTCAAGAACTGAAAAACTGATATAGTCTGGATTAAATACATGATGTACGCCCACGTGTTTGCAAATGGGTGTAAAAATCAACCCCACCTCTAGATAGTATAAATGGTCCTGTATTCGTTTGGCAAATCTCCTTTTCGTCTTCCCCACATAAAATGCCCCACAGAGGCAATTAGCAATATAGACTACTCCTTCGGTTGTACAATTTGCAAAGGAGCGGCATTTTAGAATTCCTCCACGGGGTAGGGCAAGTATATTGCCCTCTTTAACCCATGGACAGAAATCACAACTGCCGCACCTAAAGGTACCCTTTAAATTATCAAAGCCCTCAATCTGTTCACGAGAAGGATGATAATGGCTATGGACCAGGGAGTCCTTGATTGATCTCGATTTTCTAAATGTAATTTGAGGTTGCGTTTTTACATATTTAGAGATCACTCGGTCATCCCTTAAAAAATGCCAATTATCAGAAAGAACCTTTCTAATGACTTGATGGTGGGCATTGTACCTCGTAATGACTCTCGTGGTACCCTCATGTGGACGTTTTTTTGGTCCAAAAATCAGTTGGTCCCTTTCCATCACTTTTGCCCTTGAAAAAGGCTCTTTTAAACACCTTGTTGCTGTATCCTCGAGCACGTAGGCGAATACGTAGGGCATCTGCCTCTCTTTTAAAGTCTGCCTCTCTAGTGCAGTTACGGCGTAGCCTAATATATTGGCTATATGCTATACTCTGCACTAGAGGGCACGGATGTCCGCTATCAAAATGTAAAATTGTATTTCCTGCCGTGCTCTTACGGTACAGCGAGGTATGAATCGAGCCATCCTCATTGAGGAATACAGTAAACCCCCGCTCCATCGCGGTTCCGTTTTTGCAGTCCCAGTATATTGCGTTTTTTTGATAATGTTATTTTACTATATAAATCATTAAAAATGAAATATTTTTGTGTTTTCCATAGCTCTTGCTATGTCTCTCAGTATCTTTTATGTGTTTAAATGAGTTTCTATTGTTTTAAAAGTGTGTTTAAAGACCTTAAAATGCTTTACACGTACAGTGACAGTAAAAAAAAACATGCCTACAATGCATTTTAATAGGGTTTTTCTATTTTGCGGATTTTCACTATTCGCGGCTGGGTCCGGAACGTAACCCCCGCAATGGAGGGGGGTTTACTGTATTTGAGTATCCAGGAACGGTATAACCGTATGACTCCACTGCATTGTAAATTTAGGATTATATTTGTTGGTAATTAGAAAGGCCATAAATTGGTGTAACTCATCTATAGATCCGGTCCAAATTAGTAGGACATCGTCGATATATCGACGACAAAGGGCAATGTGGCGGAGTAGCGACGATGCCATATCCTCCGCGAACAGTGAACGCTCCCATCCTCCCAGGTACAGGTTTTCATACGATGGGGCACAAAAGGTCCCCATCACAACCCCCTGTACCTGGAGGAATGTTTCACCATTGAAGGTGAATAAGTTGGAATGTAAAATATGATGCAAAAGGCCGAGAACAAACTCGGCCTGTGCCCAATGAGAGCGTCCCTGTTCGCGGAGGTAGGTACCCACCACCTCTAGTCCCAAGAGATGTGGGATGCTTGAGTAGAGGGCCTCAATGTCTATGGCAACTAACAAAGAGTTTTCCGGTACCGTTATTCCGTCTAAAATCTTAAGTAATTTGAGGGTATCCTTGAGATAAGATGGTAATCTCGCAACATGGGGCCTTAATTGACTATCAACATACTTGCTTGCCATCTCTGTTGCACACCCCACTCCCAACACAATAGGTCATCCTGGAGGTCGTTTCAGGTCCTTGTGGACCTTCGGGAGGGAGTAAAACATGGGTAAAATGGGCCATTTGACGAACAGGAACTCATAGAGGTCTTGATTAGAGTTGAGCGGACACCTGGATGTCCGTGTTCGACGGGTTCGGCCGAACTTTAAAAAAAAGTCCGGGTCCGTGTCCCGGACTTTTGCCGAACTTTTCCCGGACACCGAACCCCATTGAAGTCAATGGGCACCCGAACTTTCAGGCACTAAAATGGCTCTAAAACACCAAAGGAAAGGGCTAGAGTGCTGCAAATGGCAGCAAAACGTAATTAAGGGCATGGCAAGTGCTCTGCAAACAAATGTGGATAGGCAAATAACTTAAAACAACAAAAAAAAAACAGAAAAATAAAACAATGTTCTTCATCTCTGAAGGACGAGGCCCATATGGAGTAGGAGGGAGGTTGAGGTGGTGGTGGATGTGGCGGTGTCATAGGCATGCGCACAGGGTGTGCCGGGTGTGCCTGGGCACACCCTAATCACCTAGGGCACATAGCATTATCACTCTGTTTGCCAGTGAGGAGATGGGAAAGATCTCCCTCGGACCTGCTCTGCTCTATTTCTCTTTGCCAGCAGGGAAAGTAATGTATCGGGGCCATGTACATGTAGGCAAACACATGCATGTGTATTTAAACTTTGGGGTGCACACCCTAATGCAATAGGCTGCGCACACCTATGGGCGGTGTAGGTGGAAGCGGCGGTGGAGGAGGACCAGGGCCAGATTAAGAGCATCATGGGCTTGGTGCTGGGGATTTTGAAGGGCCTTAAGGGCCGTGCCTTGGCATGCACCCAGAGGAGGAAGGGTGCAGCCATGCATGCCTAATTCAACATGGGATGCTGTCTCTGAAGCCCATAAACACATCCATGCATCGGCAACTGTCCCTCCTTGTCCGGCCTTCGTGCTGTGTGGGGAGGTTCTGAGGGAGCTGCCTGGGGAAGCGAGCATAGAAGCCAGACTTCTGTGTTTACAAGTGACAGAAGAGCGGTAACAGTGAATATGGCCAACCCGGGGCCTATATAAAGGTGCAGCTCCAATAGCCCCTATGTTAATCTGGCCCTGAGGAGGAGGACGAGGTAGCCAACACTGCTTCTTTTCACAAATTTTAAATGAGGGTACACCCCAAAGAGTGAGAAAGAGCAAAAATGGAACAATGGGTGGGTAAGGTCGGTATCCATAGCTATTCTGCACAAGGTACGGAAAAGTCCCGTGGGATCCATGCCTGGTTCATTTTAATGAACGTGAGCTTGTCCACATTGTCTCTGGACAGGCGGCTGCGCTTGTCTGTTATAACGCCCCCAGCCGTGCTAAATACCCGTTCAGATAATACACTGGCTGCAGGGCACGCCAGCACCTCCAAGGCGTAAAGGGCAAGCTCAGGCCATGTGCCCAATTTGGAGACCCAGAAGTTGAAGGGGGCAGACCTGTCATTCACTACATGTAGGCGTGTGCACACATACTGCTCCACCATGTTGGTAAAATGCTGCCTCCTGTTAAGACGTTCCATCTGAGCTGCTGGTGCTGCTGTTTGTTGTGGCGTGCTGACAAAGCTATTTCACATTTCGGCCATGCTAACCCTGCCTTCTGAGGTGCTGGCGGTGCCCTGGTTGCGTTGGCGACCTCTTCCTCCTCCTCCTCCTCCTCTGCCTTGTGCTTCCACCGTGGCCCCGATGTCAGGTGGGAATGCCAGCAGCATCGCGTCTACCAGCGTGCGCTTGTACTCGCGCATCTTGCGATCGCGCTCCAGTGAGTGAATTAAGGACGGTACGTTGTCCTTGTAACGGGGATCCAGCAGCGTGACCACCCAGTAATTAGCACAAGTTAGAATGTGGGCAACTCGGCGGTCATTGTGGAGACACTGCAGCATGTAATCGCTCATGTGTGCCAGGCTGCCGAGAGGCAACGAAAGGCTGTCCTCTGTGGGAGGTGTATCGTCCGTGTCCTCTGTATCCCCCCAGCCACGCACCAGTGATGGCCATGAGCTGGCCTGGGTGCCACCCTGCTGTGAACATGGTTCCATCTCCTCCTCCAGCTCCTCCTCCCCATCCTCCTCATCCTCCAGAACTGTGCCCCTGCTGGACAATTGTGTCCCTGGCGTTTGTGTGTGCAGGAACCCACCCTCGGAGCCCCTTGCGAATGACTGCCCTGAAAGCCTTGGAAATGTTACCTCTTCATCCTCCTCCTCCTCCTCATCCTGTGCCACATCCTCTTCCATCATCGCCCGAATTGTTTTTTCAAGGAGGCATAGAAGTGGGATAGTTAAGCTGAGAACGGCGTCATTGCCACTGGCCATGTTGGTGGAGTACTCAAAACAGCGCAACAAGGCACACAGGTCTTGCATGGAGGCCCAGTTATTGGTGGTGAAGTGGTGCTGTTCCGCAGAGCGACTCACGCGTGCGTGCTGCAGCTGAAACTCCACTATGGCCTGCTGCTGCTCGCACAGTCTTTGCAGCATGTGCAAGGTGGAGTTCCACCTTGTGGGCACGTCACATATGAGGCGGTGAGCGGGAAGGCCGAAGTTATGCTGCAGCGCTGACAGGCGAGCAGCAGCAGGGTGAGAATGCCGAAAGTGCGCACAGACGGCCCGCACTTTCTGCAGCAGCTCTGACATATCGGGGTAATTTTTAAGGAACCTCTGCACCACCAAATTCAGCACATGCGCCAGGCAAGGGATGTGCGTCAAACCGGCTAGTCCCAGTGCTGCTATGAGATTTCGCCCGTTATCGCACACCACCAGGCCGGGCTTGAGGCTCGCTGGCAGCAACCACTCATTTGTCTGCTGTTCCATGCTCCTCCACAACTCCTGCGCGGTGTGTGGTTTGTTCCCCAAACAGGCAAGTTGTAAAACTGCCTGCTGTTGTTTACCCCTGGCCGTGCTGAAGTTGGTGGTGAAGGTGTTACGCTGTCCGGATGAGGAGGCGGTGGAGGATGAGGAAGCGGAGTAGGAGGAGTTAGGAACAGGAGGCAAACTGAAGCGCCCTGCAATCCTCGGTGGTGGAAGGACATGCGCCAAATTGCTATCCGCCTCAGGCCCATCCGCCACTGCATTTACGCAGTGTGCCGTTAGGGAGATATAACGCCCCTGACTGTGCTTACTGGTCCACGTATCGGTAGTTAGGTGGACCTTGGCACTGATGGCGTTGCGCAGTGCACACCTGATTTTTTCCCCCACTTGGTTGTGCAGGGAAGGGATGGCTTGCCTGGAAAAGTAGTGGCGGCTGGGCACGACGTACTGTGGGACAGCCACCGACATAAGGTTTTTAAAACTGTGCGTCTCCACCAGACGGAATGACAGCATTTCAAAGGCCAAGAATTTTGAAATACTGGCATTCAGGGCCAGGGATCGCGGGTGGGTAGGGGGGTACTTCCTCTTCCTCTCAAGTGTTTGGGAGATGGAAAGCTGAACGCTTCCACGGGACATTGTGGAGATGGTTGGTGACCCAGGTGGTGGTGTTGCTGACAGATCGTCTGTTTGCGGGGTGGCAGGTGCCGGTATCACTACAGATGTGGCTGGAGCGGCCGAGACTGCAGCAGAAGAGGAAGCAGGATGAGCCAGAGACGTTTCTTGGTTTTGAAGGTGTGTACTCCACTGCAGCTCGTGCTTTGCACTTAGATGCCTGATCATGCAGGTTGTGCTCAGGTTGAGAAGGTTTATGCCTCACTTCAGGCTCTGATTGCACAGGGTGCAAACCACTCGTGTCCTGTCATCAGCACATTTTCTAAAGAACTTCCACGCTAGAGAACTCCTTTGAGCTGACTTTGGTGCACTCGTTCCCTTGCTGCGTTGGGCAGTAGCAGGCGTAGTGTCTAGGGCACGGCCGCTCCGCTTCTGCACCCTGCTCCCTCTTCTGCTGTGCTGGTGGCTCTGTGCGACCACCGCCTCTTCCTCCAAACCACTCAGGTCACCTGCATGACGTTCATTCCATGTGCGGTCGAGGACCTCATCGTCCTCCACATCATCTTCCACCCAGTCTTCACCCCTGTCCTCCTTGTCGGTCTCCACAATGCTGAACGCCGCAGCAGTTGGCACCTGCGTTTCGTCATCATCGGAGACGTGCTGCGATGGTCCTTGCATGTACTCATCTTGAGAAATAAGTGGTTGGGCATCGCTGCACTCAATCTCTTCCACTTCTGGGGCAGGGCTAAGTGGATGGCCCTGGGAAACCCTGCTGACAGAGTCCTCAAAAAGAATAAGAGACTGCTGTATGGCTTGGGGCTCAGACTGCTTGCCTGATTTGCAAGGGGGTGAGGTGAAAGACGGTTGGACATCGGCTGCAGGTGCCAACTCTGACCTTTCTGCAGTAGACTGGGTGGGAGACAATGTGAAGGAACTGGAGGCACTGTCAGCAGCAAACCAATCTACTATCGCCTCTCTGTGTTCTGGCCTCATCACTTCTAGAGGCGTATGATGCCCTACCAAATACTGATGCAGGTTCTGTCGCCTACTCACACTTGAGGAAGGTGTTTCACTTGTGCGTGTAGCTGGCACAGATCGACCACGTCCTCTCCTTGCAACAGGAGCTCTACCAGCAGCACCACGACCCAGGCCACGGCCCTTATTTGACGGTCTCCTCATATTTCTGTAATTTAAGATCTTGCCCTAGAAAGGTGTTTATTGAATAGCGGAACAAAAGAACAACAGTATCGCACGGGTGTATCTCACAGTCAAATATGCAAGCTATGCCGCAATTTAATGTTTTTTACACCAAAAGGGTGTATATTGAATAGCGGAATAGGATAAAAAACTGTGTATCTCACACGTACAAACACAGACTAGGCCCGATTCAATTTTTTTGTACCCTAAAGGGAGGATGAGGAAGAGGAGTAGGAGGAGTTGGGAACAGGAGGCAAACTGAAGCGCCCTGCAATCCTTGGCGGGGGAAGGAGATGCGCCAAACTAATTTAAAAGGTGTATCTCACACGTACCGATACAGACTATGCCGTAATTTAATTTTTTACACTCCAAAAGGGTGTATATTGAATAGCGGAATAGGAAAACTTTTATAATACGGTGTATCTCACACGTACAAACACAGACTAGGCCCCGATTACAATTTTTTGTACCCTAAAGGCAGGATGAGGAAGAGGAGTAGGAGAAGTTCGGAACAGGAGGCAAACTGAAGCGCCCTGCAATCCTCGGCGGTAGAAGGAGATGCGCCAAACAAATTTAAAAAGGTGTATCTCACATGTACCGATACAGACTATCCCGCAATTTAATTTTTTACACTCAAAGAGGGTGTATATTGAATAGCGGAATAGGACAAATTTTACAAAACGGTGTATCTCACACGTACAAACACAAACTAGGCCCCGATTACAATTTTTTCTACCCTAAAGGCAGGATGAGGAAGATGAGTAGGAGGAGCAGGCAGGAGGCAGACTGAAGCACCCTCAAATCCTCGGCAGTATGAGATGCGCCCCAAAAATTGGAAAGGTGTATTTCACACGTACCGACACAGACTATCACGCAATTTAATTGTTTATACCCAAAGGTTATGATTAAATAGCGGAATAGAAAATATGATCAAAAAAAAGGTGTATGTATATCACACGTACACAACCACACTAGGCCCCAATTACTATTGTTTGTACCCCTAAAGGCAGGATGATGAGTAGGAGGAGTATGGAACAGGCAGCACCCTAAAATCTTCAGAAGTATGAGATGAACCCCAAAAACTTGGAAAGGTGGATCTCACACGTACCAACACAGACTATCCCGCAATTTAATTGATCCCCAAAGCTTTTTATTGAATAGCGGAATAGGAAATATGATCAAAAAAAGTGTATGTATCTCACACGTACAGAAGCACACTAGGCCCCAATTACTATTGTTTGTACCCCTAAAGGCAGGATGAGGAGTAGGAGGAGTATGGAACAGGCAGCACCCTCAAATCTTTAGAAGTATGAGATGAACCTCAAAAACTTGGAAAGGTGGATCTCACACGTACCAACACAGACTATCCCGCAATTTAATTGATTCCCAAAGGTTTTTATTGAATAGCGGAATAGGAAATATGATCAAAAAAAGTGTATGTATCTCACATGTACACAACCACACTAGGCCCCAATTACTATTGTTTGTACCCCTAAAGGCAGGATGAGGAGTAGGAGGAGTATGGAACAGGCAGCACCCTCAAATCTTCAGAAGTATGAGATGAACCTCAAAAACTTGGAAAGGTGGATCTCACACGTACCAACACAGACTATCCCGCAATTTAATTGATCCCCAAAGGTTTTTATTGAATAGCGGAATAGGAAATATGATCAAAAAAAGTGTATGTATCTCACACGTACAGAAGCACACTAGGCCCCAATTACTATTGTTTGTACCCCTAAAGGCAGGATGAGGAGTAGGAGGAGTATGGAACAGGCAGCACCCTCAAATCTTCAGAAGTATGAGATGAACCTCAAAAACTTGGAAAGGTGGATCTCACACGTACCAACACAGACTATCCCGCAATTTAATTGATCCCCAAAGCTTTTTATTGAATAGCGGAATAGGAAATATGATCAAAAAAAGTGTATGTATCTCACACGTACAGAAGCACACTAGGCCCCAATTACTATTGTTTGTACCCCTAAAGGCAGGATGAGGAGTAGGAGGAGTATGGAACAGGCAGCACCCTCAAATCTTCAGAAGTATGAGATGAACCTCAAAAACTTGGAAAGGTGGATCTCACACGTACCAACACAGACTATCCCCCAATTTAACTGATCCCCAAAGGTTTTTGATTAAATAACGGAATAGAAAATATGATCCAAAAAAGTGTATGTATCTCACACGTACACAACCACACTAGGCCCCAATTACTATTGTTTGTACCCCTAAAAGGATGGATGAGGAGTAGGGGGAGTATGGAACAGGCAGCACCCTCAAATCTTCAGAAGTATGAGATGAACCTCAAAAACTTGGAAAGGTGGATCTCACACGTACCAACACAGACTATCCCCCAATTTAATTGATCCCCTGTAAGATTCTGGTACCTCCGGTACCCTTAATCACCACTTTCCTCTGTAATGCGTCCCACCTTTCTCTTCAGGTGGTACGCATATACCTTTAAGAACGATGATGTCACTGCTGAGCGCCGCAGAGCGGCTATTTCAACCGCCGGCGGTCTCACTCACATTGTTCGTTCTACCTGCCTTGTTACCCACATGCTTTCAAGCCTGTCTCTCGATCGGAACCTCCAGCCATTCCCTTTACCTGGAGCAGACCGAAACCTCGCTACTGATCCCTGTATCTCGCTACCAGGATCACTTCCTCAGACCCGAACCTCGCTACTGATCCCTGTATCTCGCTACTGGATCACTTCCTCATCACCGGACCCTTCTACTACTATACTATAGTGATAAGTACCCCGCAGGGGAAACCTCCATAACGTACACTACTACTATTGCATTAAGGAC